>NC_084824.1:30829587-30908812 GCF_958449725.1 Rosa rugosa
ACACCCCCTCACGCTGCGTCATGGGAACATGAACAAAAGAAGGAAAAAAAAAAAGTCATTACCAGGAGGCAAGGCATTGTCAAAAGCAAGACAAATCAACAAAACATACCTACTTTACAGATAATAGGTTATCAAGGAATTACTTAACAGTAAACTAGAACCATTCAATTGGAAACTCATTAGAGACCAAGTAAAAAACCTAACCAGGAACTCATGGTACTCATGTTATGTTATCACACTTGTATGATTTAGTATCTGCCTTGCCCAGCTCTGCCAGGAAGTGAGAATGTCTGATTTACTTTATCTCCAAAGCACATTTTAATTCTGCTTTAGCATTCTTAACAGACTGTTTAGTAGGACCCTCGATAAATAAGTAGAGCTTGCGAATCTCCTGGTCCTTGAACCTTGCATATATGGTGGGAAATACTGACCCTTGGTGTAATGGTAGCTCCGGTCAATGGGCTTCTTCTCTTTCTTAATTGAATCATCTTCTTCACTATTCTTTCTTGGCCTCTCACCTCCACCATCTCTCCTATGTTGCTTCATGTCATGGTCCCTAACATCATCAAGGTTATCATCTGTATCAACATCCCCACCTCCTCTCCCTCTTCCTTTGATTTATGTCCCTTACCCTGTCCCTCCTATTCCTCTATTGATATTCTACCTCTATTTATGTTTCCCTTCCTTTCCCTTTTCTTCTCTTAGCTCTCTCCCTCTCCTTATAAGTATACTCCCTACCATACCTGTCCTCACCATCATAACTCTTTTCTCTCTCAAAACGTCGACTTTCACCGTCTCTCCTACTTCTATTTTTGTCCCTGTATCTCTCCTCATTCCTCTGCTCTTTGCAATATCGATCCCGGTGACTCCTATCAGATTCTCCTTCCTTCCTATATTTATGTTTGCACTCTTCCATAGCTTCCCAACTGATTCCAATCACGAACAAAAGAATATTGTTTCCTGTATATGATAGTAGTAAAGGTGATGAACCGAAATTGAAAACCCTAAGACCAAAAAATCACAGCAACAAAGTTTGATACCTTTCAAAAGCCTCTTCAATGTTCAAACTGATGCAATCAAATTGCCAAAGCTTGAATTACAAAAATCTGAAAGATCCAAAGTAATACAAAGTGGTATTTCTATACAACCAATTTATAAACATGAATCCTTCGGGGATTAGGAAACCATATTCCTACATGAACAAGAAATTCACCGTAAACAAAATATGTATCCGTTCAAGTACTTACTTGGATAACAAGTCTTTTAATCGTAGCCGTTAATTCTCCTTAACAGAATCTTGGTAGGGGTTGAGCATTTCGTAGAATAGATGGTGGGCATATAAAAGATAAGAATATGGAAAAGTGTTGTAGCTCCCAAATTCAGACCCAGCAAGCTTCGTCCAAACTCAAATCTCAATGTAGCAAAAAAGCCCCAGTTCGAAAGAAGAAGCCAGAGGCAATCAACCATAAGCCTTTACTAATTAAAATAGAGTTTTTATCACCAACAGTGTTTAAACTTTTTTACACCAGACAAAATGGTACCCAACTTTCAAAAATGATCAAAATGATACCTAAACTTTAAAAAAAAAATCAACTTCATACCTTGGCTTATTTTCCCTCACTTCTCTGTTACTGTTAAAATTGATCACGTGTGCTGCATGTGAAGTGTTTTTTTGGAGTTATAATAGTATTTTCACACAAAAACTGTTTTTAATTATTTTTTATTTTACTTTATTAATTCTCTTCTTCTTCTTCTTCTTCTTCTCTCTCTCTCTCTCTCTCTCTCTCTCTCTCTCTCTCTCTCTCTCTCTCTCTCTCTCTCTCTCTCTCTCTCTCTCTCTCTCTCTCTCTCTCTCTCTCTCTCTTTGTTTCTTCAAAAGGTGGGAAACATCCCAACCATATTTGTTTCTGAGATGGCGGAATTGAAATTGAATGGAATATTTTAATTGTATAGAAGAAGAAGATTGGGTAATAGATGGTTGATGGCCCCTCTGACCACAAATCACTTCAATTTTTGGGTTTGATTTTGCATTTGTGCATCTTTATATTCAGTTTTGAATTCGAATTACAATTTTGTGGTGCCATGGGGGGCGCGGCTGAGGAAGAGGCCGGCAGCAGGATCATTTTATTTTCACGCAATTCCATTGCTTAATGATCATTGATCCAACGGCATTTATATAAACAAGAAAGAAGCTTGGGTTTATAGATGCAATATGCAGAAGGAAGAGGATTGAGCTAAAGTCGGGCAATCATAAGTAAAGAAGAATTCAGCTTGGGTAGTTATGTTGTAGATGACTAGATGCAATATGCATATTGCAGAAGAATGAGGAAGAAGAGAACAAAAAAAAAGAGAAAGATAAAGAATTAGAGGATAATATTGTCACTTCTAACTAAAAATTGAGTGAAAAGTTGTATATACCCTTAATTTTAAAAGAGAAAATGAGGGAAAATTGACGGAGGTATGAAGTTGATCAATTTTTATAAGTCTAGGTACATTTTTGATTTCTTTGAAAGTTGGTTATCATTCTGTCCGGGTAAGAAAGTTTTGAACCTAGTGGTGATAAAAACCCATTAAAATATCAAACTTATTGTGGCTTCAACATTCTATTCGGCCATATCTTGTTAATTAACAAGACTAATCAGTGGGCCTCTTATAGAAATCTGGAGCCCAACACCATTTTGCCTATAAGTGGTTATTGAGCAAACCCACCAAATCTTTCATTAGCAACCCATTTCAATTGCAGGACCAAATTCAAGGATTTGACTCGTCAACTATTAAGCAGCAGTTCCATGTCAAATCAACCCACTGGTCCACCACAATTAGTAGATTACTGGACGTGTGTAGTATGAGAAAGTATGTACATATATTATTCGGATAACTTATTTAATAGTTCGTTGAAAAGTTCTACAAAGTATTTTTAATTAAGTAATTAATTTTCAAAATTTTAAATGTTAATTTACATTCAATTTTGGTTAATAATATGTGAAAAAAATTTAAAAATGTAAAAATTAAAAATAAAAACGTAAAGAATCGTATGTAATATTTTTGGATTCAAAACTGCGAACAATTTAACGAGTCCAATGAACGACGACTTGATTCTACAAATGGCACATAGACAATCTAGTAACTCATGAGATGCAACCACAACACCAAATTGAATCTCTTACCCCACCAATTAAATACAACTAATCTAAAAAATCTCCGACTCCACTAGCCAAGTTCATCCAAATTACCCAAACCAAGGCTCTAAAATTTCAGAAATGTGCTAAATGCAAATCCAAAATAAATGGGTTATCTATATATGTTTTCTACCAAACCCATTTAATTTCCAAGTGCCTAAAACTATAGGCCCTTTTGGATGGCAGGAAATCATGGTATGAAATGAGAATTAATTTCATTTTCCATTTAGAGGTGCCGTTTGGTTGTAATTAGAGATAGGAAATGAAATAAAAAATGAAACCTGACTGGAAATAGACTAGCTCATAAAGCCTGAATAGAATTACTAGTCATAGGTGGTATTCTAATTCCATTTCTCACTGCCAAAGGCAAAATTACATAAATTATCCCTCTAAAATATTCATATTCCCCCACCGATATTCCTTATAATTAAGTTGATTTCATATTTGTACTTTAATTAGTAAAAGGGTGTTATTGAAAATTATAATTTTATATATCATTCTTATGACTTACCAAACATTACAATAGGAATGGAAAATGAATTCCAAAATTTAATTTTCAGTAACGTTCCAAACACCCACATGAAAATACCAAAACCTATACCATTCCATATTGGTCTGCAAAGGAAAATAAATACTTTTTCTATTTTGACAATCCTGCCAACCAATGGTTTTATAGGAAAAAAAAATCATATCAGATTTACTCACCTAAGGGATTGTGAAGGACAAATTCATCTCAACCACATGTATCAACTATAAAAGCAGAAATTATAACAACTTAAAACTGTGCATTTGTTTTTAGCCGTCAAATTAATTTATCTCTCACAATCCCTTAAAAACTGTCCCTTAGGTGAGCAGACCTTAGAATCATATATGGTTTGGATTTTTTTTTCTTTTTTTATAGAAACAGAGGTATCTTTTCATTGATAAAGTAAGAACGACACATACATCAGTTTTTCAGACTGAAACCATATATTTAAAGGCCAAGTAGCAATCTGAGTTGGCGTGGAGATATGAAATTTGGTTCACTAATAATTGGGGGTTAAGAATCTAACTTTTAGTGCATGAATCTACTTTTGTGTATCTAAGGGTATTCATTCTGGTGGAATCATTGAATTTGGGGTCAAGAAAAGAGCATTGTGACATCGCAGGTGTCCATAGTAATTCAAGTGGAATTACTATGTGATGCGATTACGATATAAGTTTTGAATCATTAAGTTACAGAGAAGGTTTGATGGTAGTTTCTTTGCGGGGCGGTGCCAGTCGACAGATTGACATATTTCAAGGGAGAGAGTTCCCTTAGTTGACTCAGAAGGTTATATTAAGGCTTGACCAGAGTTCTACTTTAAAAATCGGGTGAGACGTATCATGGCATGTCTGATAGCGACACGTAATTTTAGTTGTGATTAGTTCGGAATTGGATCGTTATGTGGTGGGACCACTTTCAGATTCGGGTATCACTGGGAGTGATATATGATGTTGGACGGGTGTCCTTCATCTTAAACCAGAGATGTTGTTTGGGGAGGATGACCCTGTGTAGTGAACTTTGGAATTTGGAATCTATTAAAAGCATAAAGGTGAGAATCGTGGTTTTGAGAAGTTATAGAAAAATCAGGGGCGTTCGGGCCGCCTTTCAGCAGTTACGGCGACCATCAATCATGCTCGAGTTGTTGTTAGACCACCGTTCTTAGCGGCGATTTATCGTTTTTGAGTTGCTTCTTATGTCTTGGAAACTGATTGATTATGCTCGAGCTCAACTCATGGGTGGATTGATTGGAAGAAATCAAGTGAGCTTTGCTACCATGATGCCATTACTTGTGATATTGTTTTTGCCTTAATCAACCTTTTTACCGTATGTTGACCATTGATTGGAAAGTATAGAAAGTAGTTGGTGTGATTGATATTTGATCACCATCACATGCTTATTGGCATGCACCTCAGATTTATTGGAAGTATAAACTGACAATCGAAGTGGTAATTGTGGTCTCCTATGGCTCAATTGTGTAGTAGGATTACTTCTTCGCGAGATGAGATTTGAAAATTTTTGGTGCAATCTTGGTTTGCATAGTATAGTCATTGAGATTTTTGTTGTAGCTGAAATCTTATTGAATAAGTGTTGTTTGGGGAGCGGATCTTCAGCTACCTTATCCCCAGGTCAGGAAAAGACAATTGTCGCCTAAGAATATTGATTTTGGAATCAAGCAAGAAGTCTCGACCATATTTAAGTACTTTCTAGTTTGACGTTGATTGTTGGAATATTACGATCTGGAAACATGAAGAAGAGAGTGAAATGCTATGGAAGCAGCCCTTGTACGAAAATTTGAGCATGAACGGGTGAGTGGTACCCGAAGGGTGTTACCTTGTGGCAGCCAAAGAAGATACATGATTAGAAACTTATAGGTTTGATCGAGGTTATTCTATGATACACTTGGTCAATGTGAGATCTTTGCATTTATGAATTGAAAACGTATTAAGTGTGGGTCGTTGTATTATCTCAAAGTTGTTGGTGAACGGATTGGATCTTCACCATGCGACTTATGTGAAAAGGTTACGAATGTTATTATTCCAACTGAATGTTTGTGATGCCAATATCTTGCGTCATCTAAGCTAGTAGTTGACACGAATTTCTTGACGCCAAAATTCATGTACGCCTAAAAGTTGAATTTTTGTTTCGTTCGTCATTTGAGAAAATTTTCTTCACGTAAGTTGTAGAGGACATTAAACCGACTTCGTGGATGGATGGCACGCTCAAATCGGAGTTCATATGCGAAAATTATGATAAAAAAAAAAAAGTGAAAGTTACTGTTTCAGGAAGCTTCTATAAATAGCTGGGACCAAAATGGAAAGTTTCCATTTCAGTTCGGAACCCTAATCCCCTTTTCTCTCTCTTCGACCCGGATCGGTTTTTCGTTCGTTTCTCTGTCGTCTTGAGGTGGATTCGGTCACCACCGGTGCCGTTCGGACCCTCTCTCCTCCCTCCATTGATCTGGGGTGGTGGTACGGTGTGTTTTGGGCCGTAGGCGGCGCAACAAGGCCGAGAAGAGCTCGCAGTGGGACATTCGGCAGCCCGGCCAGAACTTTGTTTTCCAGCAACATCCAGCTGTAATACCTATTGGGTTTTGGAGATCATGAGACGCTGATCAAACTCTCCAAACGGCTTGGGATGATTCGAAGTGTGGAGGGAGAATCGAGCTTCGAAAGATTTTTGGGAATTTTCTGCCTCTCCCTTTTCGAGGTAAATTTCATGCATTTCTGGACTTTGTGAAAATTATGAAAGTTGTTGTGCTTGTAGAGATGAAGATTTTAGCATTGGTAATGTGTCCCAATCCCGGCGGCGCGTGGACCCAATTCAGATTTTGGAGTTGTGATTTAAGGAGATCCAACAGTTGGATCGTCTTCATTTTTCACTTGTATGTTAGAATAATTAAATTGGCGAAACCCTAGAAGTTTGGGTTGATTCTGATGTGATTTAAGATATTCCAAAAATTATTTGTGCGAGGAGTTTTTGGGTTTTGTTTTTGAATTGTATTTATTTTCGAATCGTCGTTTACTGTTGTGTACAGGACTACGTACCGAGCTACTGCTTGACGAGGAAATCCTTACGTGTGACCACCTAGACTGTACTGTGAGTGGACTTTGATTTTAATTGATACATGCGATTATTTCTGAATTTATGATTTATTTAATTATCGTTTCATTTATTGAGCATTGATTGGTTTCGGATATTATTTGGCTTGGATTATATTTCGAGCATATAATTTGATTTCGATTTATCTCGTGAATTGCTTTCGATGATGATTTTGGAGAATTAATTGTGATTTATTTCGATGTTGACCTTCGGGAAAGATTTTATTTTACCATTTATTTGACTTTGAGCTTTCGATGATTTATCTCCGATAATTGGTTATTATTTGTAATTTGATCTCGCTATTTGTTATCAATTTGAGATTATTTTGACGTGTGGGACACATCATTGATTTAACTGAATTATCATGAGATTCTCCGAGTACAGTTGGGAATCATACTCATGATTTCATTTGGGAGATTTTGGGGAAGCTTTATGGATTTATTGGTTTTCGATTGTTTTTCTGCACCATACTTGGGTTGCTTTATTTAGGCTCCTCCTAACGTGGGTTGCAGTTGAGTGTTTTGTCTAGGCGTTCTCCTCACTTACTTTGTATTTGTGAGTTGCAGTTGAGCATAGAGCCTAAGAGGCTCCAACTCGAGCCTGTGAGGCTCCTTTGTTGTATGGTGACATACATCTTCCCCAAACCTTATGTTTTTATACTTAACTAGCGGGGCTGGTTGTTTGACGAGATTTATGATTTAGAGGAATATATTTTCTAAACATTGCATGCATCGAGATTTTGTAAATAATTCAAATTGTGGAAAAAGTATTAAAGCTTATTTCATTTAAATTATCTTATTTATTTATTTTTATCCACTCACGCTAACGCGTTTTTTTATTACTTTTCCTTGGGCCATTCGGTTTCAAATGCCCAGTTTGCAAACCAGATTAGCTGAGGTAAGGCGTATATGA
The DNA here is from genome assembly GCF_958449725.1 of Rosa rugosa. Lineage (NCBI taxonomy): Eukaryota > Viridiplantae > Streptophyta > Magnoliopsida > Rosales > Rosaceae > Rosa > Rosa rugosa. The sequence continues at coordinate 30,837,304 of NC_084824.1, forward strand.
AGTAGAGACATAGTCAACAGCACAGCTTCTGCGTATTCATCTTGTCTATATTTTCCTTGTTTACCTTTTGTACTGGAATTGCTCTAATAACCTGTGAAATTGATGTTATTAATTAGTTGAGACTTGTACTTGTGAAATGGGAGATGTGATTTGGGGAATAGGGTGGCTCCAGGAGAATAAGGATGGTTTGTTTAGAAGTGTAAATATGTTCTCTACAAGTTTTAGGTAGTCCATTTTTAGAGGTGACGCTGCAGAATTTTCGGTAGTGTTATTCCTAAGACGGGCCCCACAGGGCCACCTCGGATTTCAGGGTGAAATCTAGGGCAGGTCCTGTCACAATCAAACCTGACAAACACCACTCATTAAGTACTTACTAAAGCTCGCATTTAGGGAGTCTAAGATTGTAGTCTAAGATTAATAGAACACTTTACACCCTCAAGGCAAAATCATCTTTTTCCTATCTCCAGCCAAGCATGCAATTGTGGTACGGGCACTTCTTAAGAAGCTAAGAGAACTAATTTTATGAAGCTTAGGCTTGCAAACGAAAAAAATCAAGATAATTACCAAGTTCAACAAAAACCATGAGCTTGCTGAAATTTTGTGAACTAGTCCATAAATAGACCTCCACTTATGACCAATGTAGGATCCAAACACCCAAGTAGGTCCATACTCAGCACGATTGAGCTAAGTAGCTAAGTAGCAAGCAAGGGTGGCATGACACCCTCTTTCAAATCCCAAACAAAAACAGGCCTGCAAGAATAAAACTAAGATACAAATAGATGGCCTAGCTTCTTTTGAATCCGAAATGGTTTTTCAACCACCTAGATTTGTTGAAAGTGAGAGCGATGATTAGCCACTTCAAACTTCTTGTAGTTCAGATGCCTTCAATCCTTGTCAAATCCACCACACTACCAGCCTTAGCCAGAACCAAGGAGGCAGTGAAGCTAATGATGAGGGAATCCATGATCGTCATGGGAAGGAACTAGGGTTAAAGTTTTGATTTAGCACGGAGGTTGTAGTAGATGAGAGGCTTTTTTCTCCTAGGCTTTCTTTTGTATACTTTGTAGACTCTTAAATGGATATCATATATGGTTTGATCCTGCAAAGGATGTGTAGGCAATTTAAAATTAAAAAACTAGATACGACATTACTTCAAACACTATTCCTATTCCAAAATCTAATTCTTCAGTAAGTCACTCATTAGAACTCTTGAACTACGAGTGACTTGATTCGTTCAAGGATGTGCAAGCACCTGTTAGATACTCTTAGTGCCGCTGCAAAAATAAATAAAAATTCATCTCTCATGTCAAATCTAAAATCCTAGTAATTGTGTCTTAGTCATTTTACCACCCAAAAAATTTCAGCGGACAACAATGTCGTTAATTTATAACTCGATCGGCAATAGTACTAGCCATCGATCAACACCACAACTAGAAGAAAGGCTATGACTAGTTCCCAATGGAAGCCATATCAAAGTGCTTCATCCATACGAGATTTGTTGTCAACTTGTCATAGTACCGTGTCGTTGCTAGGATTGGTGGCTTATTGCAAAGAGATTGACAAAAAAAAAAAACAATTAACAAGGCATTTTGTTATATTATAAAGGGTCCGGATCAAGGGATACCATATTTTACACAAATTTTGACACACCTTGTGAGCCATTAGATTTTAAAATATTCAATGGATCAGATTTATTGTTTGAATGATGTCAACACAACACCAAGTGATGTGGAAATGACATGGCAATACATATTTCTAATCTAAAATTAAACTTTTCTTCATTAAAAGAAAAAACAATATTAAAATTTAGAAGATCAAAATCAACTATACATGATAAAAACAAAAAAGAAAAAAAATACTGTACACGATCAAAAGAAAAAAAAATACTAGAAGAATAAGGACGATGTCAAACGCCAAAAGGAACATCGTCTTCTCTAACTTCAATCTCTCATCGTCTTTTCCAACTCCAAGCTCTCATCTCCATCCTCCCAATTACTTTGCTAATTGGAACTAAACAATACTTACAACAAGAACACAGGTACGTATTTATCTTGTTCTTTTGTCGACATAAAAACAACTAAATTTAGGGTGTAGGCCTAGAATTGGTTGTGAAGTTTATGGTATTCAATTTCCTATAGTTGTCTTGCTGGCCAAACTTGCGCTTGGCATTGTTTTCTTAGCTTTTGCCTTCTTTTTTTTTTTTTTTTTTGCTTTTTTGTTGAAAATCTCCTACCTCAGGGTTGAAAACTTTGATCTTTCTTTCAAACGAGGAAGATTCAGACATTAACATGAAGAATGTATTCAACTTTATATTATATTTTTTTCTCTCTTAGTAACTACGGTTTCATTAAGGGAGTACTGGTTTGTTTTGTTGTTGTTCTTATAAGAGGATTAATTTACACTGAGGCATATGATTTTCGTTTTTATAAGAGAATGGTATCAATTCACTCTTTGGTTTCGTATTGAATGGTATCAAACTATCAATGGGAAAGTACATGAAGCCATTTAATTCTAGAATCACATTAATCATGAATTCTGCAGCAGTATGTAGGGGTCGTCAACGGGCCGGGCCTTGTTATATTTTTAAATAATAGCGGGCCGGGCCGGGCCGGGCTTTATTAAAAATAGACGGATCCAAGCCCGTCCATATAAAGCGGGCTTTGCGGGCTTTTTCGGGCCGGGCCGGGCTTGGCCTTGTGGGCTTTTTTGGGCCGGGCCTTGCGGGCTTTATGTATAAATAAATATTTAAAGACACAAATATTTTTTTTTTAATCAAGCTTTGGAAATTCATTGGATAATGATCAAATACAATCAAAGATAACATATCTATAATTCTATATTGTACCAAAAAAAAATCTTTATTTATATATAGATACTAATTTATTGATAAATAAATTTTTAAAGGCACTAATTTTTTATAAATCTATATTTATACATCATACACTCCAAAGAGCAACATATAGCAATTCAAAGAAAATGAGAAAACGGACCGTTGGATGTGATTATTACAATAAAATAAGAGTGTGGTTAAAAATTTAGTCAATTTCACCATAGTTTCAAACCCGATCGGATTGGTCAATTGTAGTCACTTGCATGTTTTCTTGGTTGACCGATGGCGTGATGAACGCGAAACTTGCTTATTTTTTTACATCACGTTTGTAAATATTTCATCGATGGATGTGTGTGGACATAAGATAAAAATTTCAATTTTTAATTACAAATACGTTGGCCTATACTAATTTGTCTCCTAAAGTTGTATGACTTATACATTACATTTAAATTGTTGAGGTCCATTCTAAAACAACCGTGAAGTGGAAGATGAATTTGGAGAAACCAACCGCTCGATTGAGAGATTGTAATATTTTATGGTGGTTGTAAAAAATCTAGCCAATTTGGTTATCGTTTCGAATTCGATCAACTAGGTCAAACGTAGTTACTCTTATAAACCTATATTTATATATCATACACTCCAAAGAGCAACCCCTATCAATTCAAAGAAAATGAAAAAACCGACCGTTTGATGAGTTTATTACAATAAATTATGAGTGTGATAAAAAATTTAGCCAATTTCACCATATTTTCGAATTCGATCGGATTGGTCAACCGTAGTCACTTATATGTTTTCTTGGTTGACCGATGGCGTGACAACCGCGAAACGTGCTTATTTTTTCACATCACGTTTGTATATATTCAATCGATGGATGTGCATGGACATAAGATAAAAAAAATTAATTTTAATTACAAACACATTGGCCTATACCAATTTTCTTCCTAAAGTTGTATGACTTATACATTGCATTTAAATTGTTGAGGTCTATTCTAAAACAACCATGAAGTGGAAGATGAATTTGGAGAAACCAACCGCTCGATTGAGAGATTGTAATATTTTATGGTGGTTGTAAAAAATACAGTCAATTTGGTTTTCGTTTCGAATTCGATCAACTAGGTCAAACCTAGTTACTCTTCTAAACCTATATTTATATATCACACGCTCCAAAGAGCAACCCCTATCAATTAAAAGAAAATGGGAAAACCGACCATTGGATGTGATTATTACAATAAATTATGAGTGTGGTTAAAAATTTAGTCAATTTCACCATAGTTTCGAACTCGATCGGATTGGTCAACTGTAGTCACTTGCATGTTTTCTTGGTTGACCGATGGCGTGATGAACGCAAAACTTGTTTATTTTTTTACATCACGCTTGTAAATAATTCATCGATGGATGTGTGTGGACATAAGATAAAAATTTCAATTTTTAATTACAAATACGTTGGCCTATACTAATTTGTCTCCTAAAGTTATATGACTTATACATTGCATTTAAATTGTTGAGGTCCATTCTAAAACAACCATGAAGTGGAAGATGAATTTGGGGAAACCAACTGCTCGATTGAGAGATTGTAATATTTTATGGTGGTTGTAAAAAATCTAGCAAATTTGGTTATCGTTTCGAATTCGATCAACTAGGTCAAACGTAGTTACTCTTATAAACCTATATTTATATATCATACACTCCTAAGAGCAACCCCTATCAATTCAAAGACAATGGAAAAACCGACCGTTGGATGAGTTTATTACAATAAATTATGAGTGTGGTAAAAAATTTAGCCAATTTCACCATATTTTCGAATCCGATCGAATTGGTCAACCGATATTTGGAATATATATATATATATATATATATATATATATGCACATATTTTATATAGAAGTATAAGAACTTCCACACACACACACACACACACGCACACATATATATATCTCTATATATATATAAACACACACACATACATGATATATTGATATATATATATATATATATATATATATATATATATATATATATATATATATATATAAACACACACACATATATAGATATATCTATATATAACACACACACACACACACATATATATATATAAACACACACAAATATATATCTATATGTGTGTATATATATATTTCTAAACACACACACACATATCTACATATATACATATATATATATATATATATATATATATATATATATATAAACACACACACACACACACACACATATATATATATATATATATAATATTTTACGGGCTTTTACGGGCCGGGCCTAGCGGGCCTTTGGCGGGCCGGCCCACTACCCACCCGAGGCGGGCTTTGCGGGCTTTTTAACTGGCCGGGCCGGGCTTTTAGCCCTCAGGGCCGGCGGGCCTCCATCGGCCCACTTGATCCGCGGGCTTTTTGATGAGGCCTAGCAGTATGTATATATCCTAATTGGTCAATGTTTTGTCAAGTCTCATAATTACCATTTGTCTTGTCAGTTGTTACTATTAGTTAGAAATAGAACGACTTGGAGTTACATATAAAACATGGATCTCGTCTGCAATGGGGAGAATGAAAAAGCAATGCCCCACTTTCATAGATTTCATGTTAACTAGTAGAAAAGAGATGTAAATGGTGATACGAACAGTAAGTTTTTCATCTCACTACTCGTGTGAGAATGAGGAGGAATATAATTGAAGGCTCCAGAAGTAGGATGGGTACTGGGAACTCTTGTTCTTCTACTCGTTCGTCTTCTTTTTTCTTTGTAGTCTTTATCGTGTACAATAGATTTTGATTTTCTAAATTTTAATTTTGTTTTTCTTTTATTGAACATGAGATTAATTTTAAATTAGAAATATGTAATGCCATGTCATTTCTACATCACTTGGTGTTTTATTGACATCATTCAAACAATAAATCTGAACCATTGAATATTTTAAAATTTATTGGCTCACAAGGTGTGTCGAAACTTGTGTAAAATATGGTGTCCCTTGATCCAGACCCTATTATAAATGCATTGTTACTTTTACATGTACAAATGTAAACATTAGGACAACAAATATGAAAATGTTACTTGCTATTTTCTTTTTTTAATTTGGTAAGGTTGAAAAACCTATTCTCAATGGATTTAGACAGCCAAATCCATGAATAATTGAAATGTTTGGATATATATCTAGGGATGACAAAAATCCCCAACGGGTAGGGTATTCATTGGGTATTCGACCCTAATGGGGAGAGATTCGGGGCTAATCGGGTAACGGCGACAGGGATCCCCAATATTCGATTTCTCAAATTAGGGATGGGGCGGGGATGGTATTGTTATCCCCATACCCATCCCTACTCAATAATAAATATTATTTTGTGACCAAAATTATATATTTGTTCAAGTAAATCCAGAATATGTGTCTGGCCCAAACTCGAGGTTACTTGCTCTAGTTGAAATAGGGTTTATATTAGAGATATTCTCGGAGAATCTTAGGAGATATCCAATCAATGTACGATTATGTTTCCATGTACAACTCTATCTCTATGCTTGTAATCCTCTATATAAAGAGACCCCTATTATCAATTAAAGTACGATTCAATTCTCTCCCAATTCAGTTTTCCTTAAACACGTTATCAGCACGACGCCCTAACCCTAAGACATAATAGCCAAAAACACTAAATCCGAATACAAAACCTTGAAACCCTTTCGGCCCCCGCCGCACACCTTGAAGCCCTCGACACCACAAGTCCATAACTGGTGGCAGAACAACCATAACCGGCCGGAAACATACCGAACCGGCCACCGAAAGCTCTAAACCAGCCGCAGCAAATATTCTACCGGTTCACCAACTTTCAGACATCCAATTGCTACCAAATTTTTCCAGCAGTAGCTCCTTGACCCTAGAATACCAGAACAGGAATCCTCATCCCCAGAACCGGTCAAAAATTGATCGGACCGGTCTCGGAACTTATGCACTTCTTGAACCGGCAGATCCTATTCTCAGGAGAGAAAAAAAAAAAAAAAAAAAAAAAAGGGAAGAGGACAAGCTGCAGCCAAAGCCTCGTCAAGCCCAGAAGAACAGGCACGGGGTTGTGTGGCCTACTGAAGAAGAAGAAGAAGAAAAAAAAAAAAAAGGGGGGATCGGCCCAGAGGAAGTCAACCACCGCCGGCCACATTTCCGGCTACTTTTCCGACCATTTTCAGGCGAGATTTTTCCGAGAAAATTTCCCGGCGACCTATTTCGAGGTACTAAAAGTTCCCGTTTTTATTTCAATTTCTCTTCTTTTTCTCGGGGACTTGCAAACTCCCTTCTTCTACCCCCCCTTTTCTTCTTCATAGGGGAGACCTAATTAAGCCGAACTATGGGGGTTCGTGCTCACTCCAAGGTTGGAGCTTGTTGAGATCTCCAAACTTAGAGTTTGTAGAGAATTTACGATCGACCACTTACGTCATTGTTTCGATCTAATCCAATACCTCTTGGAATTGAATTTGTTGGAAGCGATTACGCTCAGAAATTCCTAATTTCTTGGGAGTGATTACGCTCAGAAATTTTATTTGTTTTCGTGGTAGATTTTTCCGCTCCGAAACTAACCATTTTTCTTGTTCTTTTTCAGGATGAGTAACCTAAATAAATTGGACTTTGCTCCATTGGGAACAACTGGCTCTGGATATCACAGGTGGGTTCGTGATGTCCGCCAGCATCTCAAGGCCGATGGAATCCTGGATATGATTCTCGAGCCTAGCCAGGACGTGCTAACTATTGAGCAAGCTCAAGCTTTGGAAGCCAATAGAGCAGCCTTAGAGGCAAATAAGGCGAAAGCCATCATCCTAATGACTCGTCATATGGATGATTCGCTCAAGTACAAGTGTATGAATGAAGAAGACCCTAAAAGGCTGTGGGTCTCACTCGAAGAAAGATTTGGCAACGTCCGTGACTCCCTGCTTCCTGACCTAGAAGTGAAATGGCATGGCCTCTGCTTCAATGATTTCAAGTCAGTTCTTGACTACAACTCGGAAGCACTTCGCATTAAATCCTTAATGGAATTCTGTGGTAAAGAGATCACAAATGCGATGTTGATTGAGAAGACTCTCTCTACCTTCCCCGTCTCTGCATTGATGGTTGCTAAGAATTATCGAATCGATGTTACTGCAGGACGGATCACAAGGTTTCATGAGCTCATTGGAGCTATAAATGTCGCTGAAAAGCATGACAACATCCTTGTGAAGAACTATAATTTGAGATCCGTGGAAACAAAGCATATTCCGGAATCCAATTATAGCCGCGCCCCTAAGAGAGGGCGCTAAGAGCGAAACCCTAATCTTAGGGATACTTCTGGACGTTCTAGTCCATATAATCACTCTACTTGGGAAGGTAACCGCCAAAACAGTCGAACACGGAACCGAAGAGGTCAACGTGGAAAGAGAGAGGAAGACAACGCCTCTGGCCATGTTGGTGGCGCCACCAACACTAAGAGCCATCTAAATGACGTTTTCAAAGCGCCTCAATCAATGGAGTCTAAGCAAAGAGATGTATGTTCTCGATGTGGAGTATCCAGTCATTGAGCACACATTTGTAGAGCTCGTGAAGTAATTGTCACCGCCTACAAAGCATATTGTGAAGCAAGAGAAGCTCACTATGTGGAACAAGAAGATCAAGAAGATGATCTAGAGTGAAGGGTTGAAGACTATAAATCTGGCTAGGATCAATAGATCGCCAATTCTGTTTTAAGTCTTCTTTTTTTTTTCCAAGAGATGTAATAGGCAATTGCCATATACTTTGTAGTAAATGTCATTGGTTTAGTTTTTCTTCACATAGGATCATCCAAAATGAGTATGATGTCTAGGAAGGTTTTGAGATAAGTGGTACTTAAGCGAGCTTTGCTCCACCAACATCTCTCTACTCACCTGGTCATATTTATTTTGGAGTTACCGAAAGAAGTCAAACGAGTACCTTTGTTTTGCATTAGCTAACATTTGGATCAGATTCTCCTAATGGTTAAGAGAAAATGATGTACTTTGTTGGCTTATGAATAAAATTTCAAGTTTTTTTCATTATGACTCCATTTTGATTCTGAGCATATTACTTTGTGACTACGATGGCTGGGCCATTAGTATTAATTCAAGGACATGGAATAGCCCAAGTTCCTTTTGCCAAATGGCACCTTGATTACTGTCACAGAAACTCTCTACGCTCCTAGGGCAAACCGCACCTATGAATAGCCAATGGATTCCGTGCGAAAACGCATGTAGAGAACGGAAATAAGTTCCTTTGCAATACCTCTAACGATTGCGAACAAAGGCGCATCTTAGAGAAATTTATGTGTCTCTCTAGTGGACTCTATGTCACTATTCGAGCTATTAAATCCAATAAAGTTATGAGAGAAGATCTCTTGGATTTAGACACATATTGGCTTTGTCACGACAGGATAGGTCATCCTGGTCATGATATGATGATCCGTCTACTAAAGACTTCACATGGACATCCTTTCTTTCGAGCGAAACGAAGCATGAATCCAAAGTTGATTCCTGGACTAAGTGTGACCGCCGCCGCTGCCTCTGGCGCCGCCGCAGTCCACCACCAGCCTAGGGCTGGCACAATCCCTATCCATGACGACATGGATGGCACCCATCATGGTGATGGCGCCCTAGGTGATGCTGCAATCACCAACTTTGCTTCAAATAGAGTTTCAGACGCTCAGGCCCAACCAAAATCCTCATTGGTTGCTTCTACAGCCTCTCGCTCGTTTTACAAAGCCTGTTCCTTAAGGAAGTTAGGACTGAGACCGTCCTATGCAAATGATGTAAAAACACTCATTCTGTTCTTACATAGAGTCGGTGGGGATTCTGTGGACTAGTTCAACCAACTCGCGGATGTTTAAATATCTCATGATGTTGGTTGACACGCAAAAACACGCTGGTCACGTGTTGTGCCATTGTCCACCTGTAAATGTTATTTATGCTACACTCCTAGCACATATCATATGACAACGGGCTCACTCCCCTGATCATCCTATTCCGTTAATTGGACTTGACAATGCAAGAGAGTTCACATCGAAGACTTTCGATGGTTATTTCATTGGGACTGATGTTGGACATCATATTCCCATGAACACACCCAAATGGTCTCGCGGAAACTACTACGATGGTAGTCTGGACATTGGTGATGCACACCCATCTCCTTATATCCGCTTGGGGTGATGCAATATCGCATGCAGCTATGCTAATTCGTCTACGACCCACTGCCCCTCAATCTACCTCTGCGTTACAGCTAGTGATTGGGTACAAGTATCGTACTTACGCATATTTGAGTGTGCCATTTATGTGCCAATTGCTCCGCCACAGCGCTCTATGATGGGTCCTTACAAATGAATGGGCAACTACGTTGGATTTGAGACTCCAACAATCGTCCGCCACTTAATGCCCTTGCTAGGCAATATCCTTACCGCTAGATTTGCAGATGCCACTTTGATGAGACAGTCTTCCCGTCGTTAGGGGGAGATAAGAACACGAATGTTCAGCAAGAACGACAAGAATTGTCGTGGTCTGTCCCCACCATGTCTCATCTCGATCCTTATTAAAGTGACGAGATTACACATATCTGCTGCAAATATGCTTGCAAGGAAGGACGTCCCTACGAGAGGACATAGCGCCACCCTACAAGAAGGTAGGCATGGCCCCAACGCCAAAGAGAGTGGCACTCTGGCGTTATAGGCCATGGCCCCAACTAGGATGCGTGGGAGGCCCGTAGGTTCGAAGGATACTTTGGCACATTCAAATCTTTTGATCATCGACACTCAAAATCCGTCTCATGAGAATCTTCCGGATTATGGTTATCGTTGGGGGACACCTCAACGTCAGAACCTATTCCTGAGAATATAGAGCTCTATGAAAATTACACTAGTGTATATGAGACGTGGGATAGAAACTCCATCATAATTGATGATGTAGTTGCGCATTTCGTTCCACATGAGTTTGTTGAGTCCGATGATATCGAACCACGCTTCGTTGATGAATGAATGTTAACGTAGAGAAATTTGACCTAAATGGAAAGATGCGATCCAGGTTAAGTTGGATTCTCTAACGAAGAGGAAGGTTTTTGAGCCAGTGTTGCCAACACCTCCTAACATAAAACCTGTTGACTAATGGGTCTTCGTTAGAAAGCGTGGTGAGAAAAAGATATGGTAATCTCGCCTTATGGCGCAAGACTTCTCACAAAACTCCCTGGAATTAATCGACTACGATGAGAAATATTCTCTCGTAATGGATGTCACTGCACTCCACTACCCTGTCAGTTTGGTAGTTTCCGAATAACTGATCATGCAGCTTAGAAATGTGGTCACTACGTATCTTTATGGGGATCTAGATACAAAATGTACATGAAAGTTCATGGTGAACTTCATTTACCCAAGTCAAGTGGCTCTAGACCACGGAGCGGGTTTTACAAAGAGGTTGAAACGTTCACTAAAGTGACCACTTGATTAGGAAGGGATATGCCCACGCATTTCCATAACAAGTTTCGGATTCCATCGCGGTTCATGTTGGACATGATCTTCATTGGAAGCCCTTAAATAGTTAAGGGAAACCGCTGAACACTTGAAATCCGAGTTTCAGATGAAGGATTTTGGGAGAACATGATTATGTCTCGGTTCGGATCTTGAACATCGTGTTGATAGATGCTTAGGCATTTTGACAAGGTCAAGTCTTCAATCACCCCATGATCGTCCGTAGTCTTGATCCTAAAAAGCATCATCTTCGTCCAAAGGATGATGACGAAGACGTGTTAAAGGCAGAAGTGCCTTACTTAAGTACAATTAATAGGCGCATTATTGTACTTAGCTCAATGCACAAGACCGGACATTTCATTTGCAGTGAACTTGTTAGCTAAAGTATAGCTCTGCGCCAACGCGACGTCATTGGATTGGTGTAAAAGATATCTTTCGGTACTTGAGATGTACGATTGATATGGGCTTGTTCTATCCCTACAGAGAAACGATGGATTCGGACCCATCACACACCAGGATCGCCGTCAACACTGGCATGCGTCCACTATCCATGGCCCAAAACGACATGTGTTTTGGAAGGTTTTGTTGATGTTGGGTATCTCTCTGACCCACACAAATGTCATTCCCAAAATGGTTAAGTGTTCACCATAGGTAAAGACCGTAATATCTTGGAGGTCTACAGAACAGACCCTAGTCGCTATATCTTCGAACAATGCAGAGATTATTGCTCTTCACGAAGTGGTTCGTGAATGTATATGGATTGGATCCATAATTACGCATGTTCGAAACAATTTTGGTTTGAAGTCTACCACAGATGAGCCTACGAGCATTTAGGATAATGCTGCTTGCTTTGAACAAATGAAGCAAAGGCTACATCAAAAGCGACAACACCAAGCATAATCAGCAACAACAGACTCTCCTCAAGATTAAAGTGAATTAGGTTTTATCTAAGGGCAGTGTGGCAGACTTGCTCACTAAGTCATTGCCTAAATTCCACTTACGAGAAACATGTTGGTAGCATCGTTTGCGGAAGTTATCCGAACTCCCATGACCGTAGTCATCAGGGGCAGATGCAGACATCAGGGGGAGATGTCTACATGTATGGTCTCGAAACGTGAAGGGTGTGTTGTGCTCTTTTTCCCCTTCGACCAAGGTTATTTTTGTCCCACAGGGTTTTTGTTACTCGGCAAGGTTTTTAATGAGGCAATGAAAGGAGCACCACGTTTGGGCGACACAAGGGAGAGTGTTCAAGTAAACCCAGAATATGTGTCTAGCCTTGTCACGCCCCGAATTTTGAATAACAAATTCAAATCCGAAACATGAATTTAACAACTTAATCAAATAAACGTTCTGAATTTTTTTTTTCTCAGAACAAACACACCACCCGCCACTCAAATATAAAATCTCGAAGACCTCGAGTTTATTATTACAAATTCACTCTCACAAGTAAAATTGTAAAGCTCTAAATGAGCATAACAAACCTCACAATAGAAAATCAGAATAACACACTTGCAGCTACTCTTCGCAGCTCGATCACCTTCCTGATTTTCCTGACCTGTAGTAGTACCCGCTACACAATTTGAATAGTGTACCGGGATTGCAACAACACAAAACCCGGTAAGCTTTTGACAGCTCGTATGAGTAAACAAGAATGAACTGTTGATTTAATAAAATACATTTCCTTTAACTCAAGTATAGAAATGTAGAAACATCACAATTACAATGATCACCACAAAACCACTTCACTTTCTCACTCTCATATATATATAAATATATATATATATATATATATATATATATATATATATATATATATATAAATATTATACACTTATGAGTCACTCCCCGTTACCCTCATAAGGTCACTCAACATTTGGCAGACAGACTAGAGCTCTAACTGATCGTTTCCACCTACCCGGCGCGAGGGCGTGGTTCACGATTTAATGCTATTAGTTTCCACCTACCCGGTACAAGGGCGTGGTTCACTAATAGATGTCATGGTCACCCCCGTGACCTATTGATCTCCACAGATCAATATATCTCAACAAATCAACAATTTATTGTTTCTCAACAATAAATTTAATACCTCTCACAATATTGTTGCTTTTCAACAATAAACTCAACACAACCATAACAGTACATAATATCTCACAATTTCAACAATACATATTATTTCACATAAATAATATATATATAGATAGACATTCACACAGGAATGCCCATTAATACCAACTATAGTTCACACAATGACGACAAAAAAATAAATTAATTAAAAGTACTCGGTTCGTAATATGAACCACGTGAGGTTTACTCACCTCGATAATCCCGCTGCGTCTTCAATTCCGCTCAAAATACGATCCACAATCGTCCACTAACTCAAACCGTCAATCACCTAGTCAGATACGATCTTAACTTAGCAATCATTCATAAACCACACATATACGGAAATCCAACGGTCGGATTCTAATTTAATGATGATCCAACGGCCAGATCGAATTTATATGATGATCCAACGGTCGGATCCTCACGGATCGCCCTTAGGATCATCCTCCAAAATTATCACGAAGATCCAACGGTCAGATCTTCTTGAATCACTCTAACAAACATCTCCTCAAAATTATACGAAAATCCGACGGTCAAATTCTCACGAATCGCCTTCCGAATCACTATTTCACAATTATACGAAGATCCAATGGTGGGATCTTCGCCCGTGACCACACAAAGTCATCGGGACAGTCATACGATCAACATATTCAAATTTGAAGTAAATCCGACGGTCGGATCTTAGCGGATCGTAAACCGAAGATAAAACGTAAAAACGTTAAATAGTAACGTCAAAACATAAATCCACTATTTATCAACGTTTTCTAAAATGACCTTGTAATATATCAAAACGCTCGTAAGGATGCGTAGATCATCACCTAGATAATAAAAACTCGAAATATGGTCGAATACGCCGCCACAAGCGGCGGTCAGTGGGTGGTCAACGCGGCGGTCAACGACGGTCAACCACCTCCGATGCAAAAGTTGTCAACTACAAACTTGTTCAAAATGACGAGTTGATCCACTTTCATAACTAGCATGAAGTCTGAAAACGAAAGGAAGTGGTCGGAAATTACCTAGAACAGTCGAGGTGGCCGGAAAATTTCCAGAATCCGGCGAAAATTTGCAGAATCCGGTGAGGTTCGATTTCGACGTCAAAACTTCAATTTCAGGCTTCGATCCCTTCTGGAGAGTTGTTAAGAAACTAAAGGTGAACTCACTGGTTCACGAATCACAGAAAAATATGGTCTGTAGCTCGAGATATATCGATCGAAAGCTTCGGTGGTCGGGAAAATTTCCAGAATCCGGCTGGTGTTCCGATCCACGTAAAAACTTCCACAAATCGCTTCGATTCCTTCTGGAGATTTGTTCAGAAACTCAAGGTGATCTCCCCAGTTCAAGAATTACTCGAAACGAAGCTCTACAGCTTGAGATATCTGGATCGAAAGTCCCGTTCGATCTAGCTCGGGGTTGACTTCAGCCGCTGCTACGAGCCGCGCCGCCGTGCTAGGGTGCTTCTGGGAGTTTCAGAAGGTTGAGGCGAGCTCGTGGATGGAGTTTTGCGAGGAGTGGTGACCGGTAGCTTGAGATATCAAGCTTGGAACCAAATCGGGGCTGGACGAACCCGGTCTCTTCGCCGCTGCTTCCGGCTGTGCCGTGACCCAAGACCGCAGCAGGTAGCTTCGCAAGGCTGAGACGAAGCCACTGAAGGTTGTCCGGCGTCGATTGATGGCAGGTGGAGGAAGGAAAAGAACGGAGAGCGTTTGCTCTGTTTTTGTGTTTTTCGGACGAGAGAGAGAGAGAATGATTTCGGACAAGAGAGAGAGAGAATGATTTCGGACAAGAGAGAGTTATGTTCTGTTTCTTCAATTATGCTCTGGTGTGGTCAATGACAGAAGCTGGGGCATAACGAATTATGGGTAATCATGAAAGCTAAAGCATTACAATCATGAAAAGTAAAGCACCGGTAATCATGTTTTGCTTTGATTAAAAATCACGGTTATTACAAGCCTAAACTCGATGTTACTTGCTCTAGTTGAAATAAGGTTTATATTAGAGATATTCTCGGAGAATCTTAGGAGATATCTAATCAATGTACGATTATGTTTCCATGTACAACTCTATCTCTATACTTGTAATCCTCTATATAAAGAGGCCCCTATTATCAATGAAAGTACGATTCAATTCTCTCTCAATTCAGTTTTCCTTAAACAATAGGCAAAATAGACAACTTACCCCCTAACTTTTCCCATAGCTGCCAATTTACCCCCTGACATTTCAATTTTGATTTTTCACACCCTAACTTTTCTAACTCTTTCCGATTCACACCATACCGTTAACTTTTAGATTTTCCATCCAATTTCTCCGTTAACTTGCTGGGCATTTTCGTCTTTCCAATTGTCACCAAAAAAAAAAAAAACTTAAGCATACATTAAGGAAGAGTATGAGACTCCTTTTTTTTTCCTTTTCTTTTCGAGAGAAATCAAACGACAAAAGCGAAGAGATCGTGCCACTCATACGTTAAGGAAGAGTATGAGACTCCTTTTTCCTTTTTCTTTTTTTTTTCATTTTTCATACTGTCAGATTACAATATATTGAATTTCACTTTTATTTTCATACTTTGTTTTCTAGGTCAATCGTGCCACTCATATAACTCAAGTGGCAATGCATTCTATAATCAGTACTGAGGCTACCGCATCTCAACGAATTTCTAAAGCTAGAAGTAGTGAATCAAGTACAAGGCATGTTACTCCTGCCAACAGTAACACGCATTGGATGCTATAGATTAGTGGTCTTTGTTAAAATTTCGAGTACGTGGTGCATCTATTAGGATATATAGTTTAACTGATGAAAGAATAGAACAATGTTTTATTATTTGTCTTACTGTTAGTTGGAGTGTCAATTATGCTTTCATTATGGAAAACCAATATGCCATCAGATTTAGCTCTTTAATTTAGGTGTAGGGATTATGTAAAAATTCTAGTATTGTTTTGTTTGAAAGTTAATCATGACTTGAATATTTGGATTTTAGACTTGATTATTTTGGTTGAGATATCTCTAATTGTAATGAACTATTGAATGATTTATTATTCAATCCCGTTGAGGAACTAACAATTATGGTTTGGGTGAGAGGGAGTATGATTTACAGCTTTAGGGTTGATGTCTTTTTTGTTAGTGTTAAGAGTAAAAAAATAAATAAATTACCCTCATTTATACGTATTGACATTTTTTTTTGGGTGACAATTGGAAAGACGAAAACACCCAGCAAGTTAACGGAGAAATTGGATGGAAAATCTAAAAGTTAACAGTATGGTGTAAATCGGCAAGAGTTAGAAAAGTTAGGGTGTGAAAAATTAAAATTGAAATGTCAGGGGGTAAATTGACAGCTATGGGAAAAGTTAGGGGGTAATTTGGCTATTTTGCCTAAACAATATTATGTTTATTCATATTACTTAATATTTTAAATGAATTTTCTTTTAGAATACGTTGATAACTATCAAATATTACTGTATTACTATATCTGAAAGTTAAACTTTGTAATACTTTATGATATTTAAATTGTAATTTTATATTTTTTAAACTCGATTATTGTATAATAATTATTGCTCAAGTGAACTATAAATATATGTTAACGGGGATTCGGGGCGGGCATGGTGACTTAATCCCCAACGGGTATGGGTACGGGGAATTCCCAATATATTCTAAAGGGAATTGGGGTGGGGACGGGGCTAGAGAATGACTTCGGGGACGGGGATGATATTTTGATCCCCAGCCCCTACCCTCCCCATTGTCATCCCTAGATATATCCCTATTTTGAAATTATTAACAAACATTATAGGGTTATCGATTTATTTATTCTTTGTTTGACAACATTTTTTTTTTTATAAAAGGCGAAGATTACATAATGGTCCACCCAAGAGAGGCACAATAGAAGAAACTAGGGCTGGGCGTCCGGACCCGAAAGACCGAGGACTCGACCCGAACCGAGGAAAAAAGCCCGATTCGGTTCGGTTTTAGAATAGAAATTTTCGGTTCGGTTCGGTCTCGGGTTCCATATTCATGTAATCGGTTCGGTCTCGGGTTCCATATTTTCAGGGCCCGAAAGCCCGAACCGACCCGAAAGTTTTCCTTACATAAGTTTTCCTTTCTCTTTTCTTTGCAGGATGACTTGTAAAACGTTCCAATGTACAACCTAGAAAGGTTCCCTTATAGTTTCCATTAGGATAGTTATATTCTTGTGATACTTTACAATTTATATATTACAACACAGTGACACACCTTATATTAGGTTGCCAAAAAGAGACCCATCCAGGGGCCCCGTGGCTGCTGGTGACCTTTGATTTTGTAGCTAAATGAAATCTTTATCTTGATCACATGTAACATATACAATGATGTGGTGTTGGGCATTAGAAAAGGAAAAAAAATTGTTTCGTTTTTGTTTTTCGGTGGAAAACTGAAAATAAATGTTTGGGCCCAAAAAAGACCGAAAAAACCCGAAAACCGAACCGGCCCGAATGGGTTCGGTTTCTGTCGGTTTTCAGTTTACAAAAAGACCGAACCGGCCCGAACCGACATTTTCGGGTTCGGTCTCGGTCTCACTAATTTTCGGGCCCGGCCCGACCCGAGCCCAGCCCTAGAAGAAACCACTACTCGAGTATTTGCGCCTACTTAAATAGTGATAGTATAGACAAACACAGACTGCATAGCTCTGGAATCTAACAGTAAAATTTATGGTCCCTATCATCTACAATGTTCCTACTTAAAAAACAAAAGGAAGAGATTGGAACCAGTATGCCAAATACTGAGGGTATCCGAACAGGCCACCGAGAACAAAGAAACTGAGAAGGGATCCTAGGGTTTGTGCTCGGGGAGAGGAGGGGGACATACATACATACATGGACTGTGGCACTAGGTAAGGACATTCAGGAGTTTCCAATTGTTTTGATCTTGATTCATGAAGGTGATATGATATCAGCTGCTCTAGTCATATAGGGGGGTATATTAGTTACTGTGCTCATAGCAGTGTTGTTCAATACCTATGGCGTTTTTTGCCCGAGGGTATCAGCGATTACTATGGTTTTGCTGGCTATAGTTGTAGGGCACGGGCCATGGTTATTTAATTGGTAGACGCTGGTGTAGTGATACTGCCTTTGAGGTTGTCGCTAGCTCCCTTGTGCAGGGAGGTCAATTCTGTAGGTGTTGCAGCAGTGTTGGCAATGTCAAGTCTTTAGATGTTGGATAAGGCAGTAGTATGGCTGCTGCAGGTGTTGCTAACGGTGTTAATGAGGCTATTACTAGTGATGATGGCAGTAGACATGGTGATGGTCTAAACTCTAAAGTTTATGCCTTCTTGCCGGTTTTTGGCCCGCTATTTGGGGTGGTCTACAGACTTGCAAAAAGGCCTTTGCTTACTGAGTTTTTTAATTTTTATTTCAAGTTATTAAGCCTCTAGACTCTAGGGGTCTTTGGGATAGCCCTTTGCATAGGATAGTCTTGTGGATAATAAATAAATTAGGTATCGATTTTGAATAATTCTTTTCAGTTTCTGGTGCTTTCATGTTAATTATATAACAAATTATATCCAATTAGATATGCATGATCGAATGAATATATAATTAGTCATGACGTTTCAAGTTGAATGGGTACATGTCCTATTTCCAATAGGTGTTTTTAAAAATAAATATGTCTATCAAGAACAAAAGTGAACAAACATATTGCTTCACTTGGTGTTCTATATAGACCCAAAGTCATATCTCCTCCTAAATCGAAGAGAAAAAAAACCAATGAGTTCTTCCTCAGTTCGATCTTCTACAAGTGTTCTTCGTGTTTAGAGAGTACAGTAAATAACATTTGGTTTGCCATAATCTAAAATTACAGTGCTTTAATTAATTTTGGATTATCGTTTATAATATTCTAGAAGATGGACGCCTACTAAACTGAAAGCCCCACGGCAAGGGTGAAATCTGTCTTCAGTTCATTGCGTTTTGCAAGACTCAATCAGAAAAGCAATTAGTTTTCGTTCCATCTTCTTCCTCTATTTTATGATTTTGGTTTTCATACTCTATTGAATCTTGTGTTATTATAGATCATCGAAATTTATGTTATGATATGAAATTTATGTTATGATATTGATAGGAGCATTTTAATGCGACGTTTTAACTGCATTTCTCTACATTTTTTTGCGCCATTTCCTTGAAAAATCCTTGTTTTGGAAAGTTTCCATTCTTTGATTGGGAAAGTTCCTTATTGTAGAAAGTTTCCATTTTTGTAGTTTTCATTTCTCATTTCTGGCAAGTTTCCATTTTCAGTTTAAGAAAGTTTCTATTTTTCATTTTTAGTAAGTTTCTATTTTTCATTTTTAGAAAGTTTCTATTTTTAATACAGTTTCTATTTTCAGGACCTCCAAGCTAAAAAGTGGAAATGAACGCACGAATGGAAAGAGGAACCTGCGAACATCAAGACGAACAAATATGAGAGAAAACGGCCCACACATTTGAGCAGAAATGAAGAAATAAGCTTTCCTAGTCCAACCAGGAAATCCTACGAAATGGAGGAAGGCTTCCCTAGCAAGTTTCCAACGCAACTATGAAAAACAAATGGAAAAACAATGTGTTTTGCGTTGGAAAATGAGAAGGCTTGAAGATGAAGCAACGAGGCCCAAGAACTTTATGGATTTTCGGCAAAATGGATCAAGGCCCATCAAAGCCCATGACATTAGGGTTTGTGACGCAAAACCCTAACCCTAGAGATGTTGTTGCCGTGAAATTCTAAGAGAGAAACAAGGAAGTGGCGTGAAAATCAGAAATTATCAAAGAGAATTTCGGTTGAGATCCTCTAGGGTAATTTTTATGGAAAGATAAACCCTAGGAGACTCCTTGCCGTCCAAGCCAAGAGGAAAAGAAGGGATTTGCCGTGTGAACCAAAAGAAAACCCTAGAGAATTCGGCAAAAAGATATTCAAGGGAGAAATAAAAGGAAAGAGAATATGTGTTGAACACAAAAAGCTCTCAATTGACGTCTAGATTCATTCCTAGAAGTTCTAAAGGAAGTTGGCCGAAATTGAAGTAGAAAATCAGAATATTATCAACGTATTTCGGCAACTAAATAATAGGGAGATATTCTAGAGAATTATGTGATTGGTTGCACCACTTCATAGGGCTTATGTGGCAAGCTACCATTGGAGGAAATTATGTGGAGTTATCAAGTAATTGTCGTGAGAATTAAAGAAGATTGCACGGCTTGGAGACCAAGTATGCCGTCCCCTATATATACTCTCTCATTCTCAACGTCTAGGGTTCCCCTCCTTTGCGTTTAACTTGAGAAAAAAATCAGAAAATACTTCTCTTTGCCGTGAGCTTTTGAAGTCCCCTCTCCATCCTCTAGTCATCTCCACGAGTTCAAGCAAGGCCAAAGAAGAAGAAGAGAAGCTGTGAGCATCACCTCCCATACTCATCCTTGAAGCTTGCTTTCGAGTTTCAAGAAACCACAACGTGAATCATCCATCTCATCTTCATCCACGGTGTAATCTGATTCTCCTTTGTAACCTTTGCTTTGAATTTCGTTGGTTATGAACTAGTTGACATATATGTTTAAACAAAGTTATTGATTCTGAAATTTTATAATTAATTGAAGAATTTTCAGATTCTTTTATTGCGATTCATTGTTGCTTTTGTGTGAGTGTTTGATTAAATTTGCATGATAGATATCTCTTGTATGTTAATTCTAATTGGTTCGAAACTTTTAGGGTTTTTATATAATTGGTGCTACGAATTTAAGAACATGAATCAACTTTTTGGTTTTGTGTTCTTAAATCGAAAAGTAGTAAAGGTTTTGTGCAAAAATCGGATTTAATCAAAGAGAATTGCAATTAGGTGGACTTTTTCATACTAAGTTGCACACTTGAGTTGATAGCCTTTCTAGGTGTTTATTGCGTTAAACATGTGTGATTGACTAGCTTTCTAGGGCTTGAATGCATGTTTGATAGGATTAGTCTTTGTGCTTTCACTTAGATTAATTTAGCATTGAAAAGTAAAATATGGGAATTGTTTGCTTTCTAACAATTTACATGATCAACTCCTCTTGCATGACTTTGATGAACAATGTTAGAAATTGAGTCGATTTTAATCATATGTTTTGGTTTTGATCTTTGTTTTCTCATTCCATTTGTAGTTTTATGTTTTTGCATTTTAATTGTTTTGTTAACTTAGTTTTATTTTCAGAAAACCAAAATCAAAAATATCCCCCCTTTTTCGTAAATAGTGTATATATGTGTGAATATTATACTTTGTTTTAATTTTAATTGTTTAAATTGTTTGACAATGACAGGTGTACCCTCAATCCCCGAAATAGAATGATCCCTATTTGCTTATACTACTAACGATATTTCAGGGTTAAATTATGCGCTTGCTTTGAGCGTATCAGATATGCATCATAATTATGATTTTTCACCAACAATTGGTTATTTGGAGGTATAGCACTATTAAAGATAATCTTATAAGGTTCATGTTAATTGGTTCATATTAATTTCTAATAATTACTTAGGTTATTTAGACAGCGATTCTATTATGACAAGCTCATAGGTGAGTAACTGAGTAATTTTGTCTCACTACTCTACCCAGGGGCGGAATTAGAATTCGTAGGGGGAGGGGGGGGTGTTTCCAAACATAAACATAATATATGAAGATGAAAGGGGCATTGATATACTTTTATTTTCACTTTGAAAACCTGTTAATTAGAGATTTTTTTTTTGGGTCTTTCACATTGATAAAGAGTTTTTGTTTTGAGAATTAATAAAGAGTATATTAAGTGGCTTTTAAACATATCACATTTTTCGTTGGATAAAGCAACATATTATTGATTTGTTAAGTTTAATATTTCCTTCTTTTCATTTTTATACGTGACAATGTATTGTTATGTGAGTGGGCCAAGGGGGGTCCAGTTTATTAATCTTCATATTCAGTTTGATTAGCAGCCTTTTGGCTCTCTGAGATTGAATCTACACAAATGCTAAGGGGGTCCGGACCCCTGCAGACAGTAACGTAGTTCCGCCCCTGAGTCTCTACCTAGTCTTTTACGAAAAATAAAAAAAAACGGTTACATTGTAATAATTCTAACCAGCACAAGGTTTAGCTTTAACCAAAGAAACAAAGAAGAGAGAGATTAGCAAATGCTGAGGAATAATCCATGACAATGTTCCACATGTTATTCTTTTATTTTGTTTTCTTAGAAAATGTTAAAACATGTTATTCTCGATCTGATTCTTGTTTTCTTAGAAATGTTAAAAAAGCTTGAAGTCAATGCTCCTTAAGCCATCGCATATGGCTCCTATCAAACGTGTCTGACTCGATCAACTCGGATCTGGTGTGTAAAAATGTACAAGAAAGAGCATCACGTGCCTTCGGGTGTAGTCTAGAGTTGAACAATAATATCATACCAGGTCCGGTGGAACGATTTGTCTGGGAAGATGCAGAATGAAAAGCCAAGCAAGCTAGCCAGGCTGCCCATGCCAAAGAAAAGAGACTTTGTCCTCATGTTCTCGGGGAGAAGCAGAAGATGATGGCATGGCCTCCTCCATATCCATGGGTCAAATATACGTTGCTTTCTCTTCTTGGAGAAAGAGAGAGAGAATGGTAGGGAGGCCATGCCATATTTGACGAGGCTTTAAACTTTAGGTTGTAGACTTAGATCATGCTTTGTACAAATGAAGGGCACGCATCAATCATTTTCCTAGGATAGAAAATTATCAAAGCCGCCAGTCATATATTATATTATAGTAAATAGACTAGACATAGGTCCTCTTACTTTAGGTAGGACTTACCCTAAACCCTTAAGATTTATTTATGAATAAGGTCATTCATGTAGATATATTTCTGATTTAACCGAAACAGTACAGTTGTCAAACCTATGAATTGGCACTGCTAGGAAACAATTTCCCAAGGCAGCCAGCTGCCGAGTCCAACCACCATCCAAAATCGAAGGTGTAGCCGTGTAGGGCATATTGATTTCCGACCACGTACATAAGGCCACCGCCCTGTTGTAGGCGTACGTTTATTGATTTTCGACCTCAAGAGTGCCGATCCGAGGCAAAGGGTACAAAATTGTAGGACTTACAATGCACTAATTAATTACTCTGTTATAGTAGATTATATCCTAGTATAAATGAGACTTGTACAACTGGGTTTCATCTCTGTAACGATATGATCTATAATGTGTTGACTCAACATGATTCGTACTGTACGTATAGGAAATGAAGAAGAGAATTTAAAGATAGCTAAGTAGCTGGGATGTAGGTGGCAAATGACTTAAGCGTACAAGTTATGTGAATAATAGTTTATGAAAAGAGTGCTCTAACAAATTAACAATAACATGCAAATTAAACTACTTAAATGTCCATTTCACACAATTATTGATTGTGTTTGTCTACACTTGATTCGCCACATCCCACAATTAGAAGGTCCAAAGATTATAACATAAAATTTAAATAATGTACGTCCATAAATTTTGCGACCAGCTAGATGCATTTCGTGACTAGGTCAACTGATTATCCTTAACCATGACCATGTGATACTTCAAAACAAGTTGCTACAAACTATATATAGAAGACAGAAATGGTAGAGATAGATATAATTAAAGTGATTATTATTAATTTCACAATGTTCAAAATGTACGTCAACATATTGACAACTGTAATTATCGTATACATTCCTTCTTAATTTGTTCAAATGCCATTTGCAAGTTTCTTGCTTGTTCATACGATTGATTATTACTAAGTCAGCATAAATTCTAATGTTTGCAAGTATATATTCAAATGTCTCCCAATGTAATGACTCACTTGTTCGTCAAAAAGCTTGTGTATGTTGTTACTATATATCAGCACCGGAAAGTTCCAATTTCTTGAAACACAAGCTATCAATGTTTCACTAGATTGAAGGCTAATAACATATATATACACAAGTGTACGCTGTGGTTACATATTGTGTTGCGTAGCAAAGTAACCTAATATACAACCCGACTGCACTTGTAACGAACCAAGCCTCTGTTACAACCTCACCGCACCCATACACGAAATACAAATCCAAATCCTACCCTTCTGATTTAGCAATAGCTAAACAAGCCACAACATATTGCAGCAACAACGTCATCATCATAAATGTTAGTACGAAACCTTGATAAGTTATGATAAACTTATCATATATGTGAGCTATATATGATAAGTTCGAATACTTAGAACCCTAGACATGATACTAGCAGAAAGAAGCAGTAGAACGAAACCTTACCCTTCTTTTCTTTTCTTTTTTGATCAGAAAAGTAAGAAGTACCACAAACAAAAGGCCTTTGTTGCCCTCTATTATTTTCAATCTATCTAGCCAGGCATCCTCTTCTCTTGATTACACACTTGTAATAACTTGTGCCCAAAGGTCTTTATATATAGCTTGCTAGCTTATTCATTTTCGAACTCTTATAATTAAATAACCATAGCTTCCTCATTGATGCAGAGCATATGGGCCAACATCAAATGCATTATTCTGTTATTTTATATTTTATTATTTAGATATTTTTAGGGTATCATTTTACATTTAATTTAGGATTTACATTTAATTAGCTTTCCATTTTAGCTTAAGTCTACTTATTCCAAGGACTAAAAAATCGAAAGTTTCGGCGATATTTTGTCGAAATTTTCGGTTTTTTTGGGTGTCGATATTTCCGTGACCATCCAAATATATTTCGACGGATATTTTGGAAATTTTCCGAAATTTCCGGAAATATCGAGAAATTGATGATATTTTGCGAAATTTTGGGTAATTTCCGTGACCATCCAAGTATATTTTGTCGGATATTTTAGAAATTTCCTGAAATTTCCGGAAATATCGAGAAATTGACGATATTTTTCAAAATTTTGGGTAATTTTCGAAACCTTCCGACTCTTTCTCACATCAGTCACATGCAAAGTCACCACCACTCTACCACCCTTTCTCACATCAGTCATATGCAACATCAACATCATGTGGCTGACATATAGTTGGCCAAAAATTCGAATAAAAAAAATCAATAAAGTCTCCAAGGCTCAAACATTAGTCACTTCATTGCTCTTTGAGCACGAGCCTTAGCCAACTCTGCTGCACCTACACTTGTGTTATCATTGCAACATTCTAATATATATTCATTTTGCCTACGAATCTAAAAACTTAGGTAAATGTTCAATCAATAACTAACATAGAACAATCAATTACATTTTGAATTTTGTATCTCATAAGTCTTCTACATGATTCTAAGTTACTCATGTTTTTTTTTTTTTTTTGAAGAATATTATGTCGATATATTAATACTCAGGCCAGAAAGGACCATTACATATCCTCCCTCTACCATCTTTGGGTAGATAAAGAGTTTGTGGTAAACCACAGCGATACATAGATTAGATCCGATCATTTGACGGTACCCATGCTCACTTATTTAAGCAAGCCTATAAACTATGAAATAACATAGTAAATAAGCAAGCCTAAGGTAAAAACTCATAGTTGTCCTAAAACAATAGGAAATTAATTAGAATGCAAGAAACTAACTAAATAGAATAGCCCAAAAGGCAGCCCAAAGAGAAGCCACAACCGAAGCCCAGCAGGTGGATCAGCACCCAACCCAAATCTTCCCCTCCTCCACGTTCTTGCAGCACGTACAACAGGCCTCCCTGCCATCGGTCTAGGCCGCCGCCACGACCATCACGCCGCCATGCCCACGTCACCTGCACCACGCCGCGACGATCGTCAACACCGCCACGACCATCAATGCCACGCCCACGTCGCCTGCACCAACGCCGCCACGATCATCAACGCCACGACCGCGCCGCCTGCACCACACCGCCACGACCACGCTGCCACGACCAACAACCGCCCAAGCTCCACCTCTGTACATCCCACCGCCGCGCATCGAAGGCTCCAAATAAGAGCCCGCTGCCTCAACAAACTTGCCGGAGCGACAGCAACTTCTCAGACCACCGGAGCCATAGCCTCAAGACATTCCCGTCCGGCCGCACTCTCCACTCAGCGACAAAGCCAGAGGCTTGCCACGGATGGGAGCCGCCGGACGAGCAACGAGATGGAAAACTGGAAAAAACCGAGTTTTGGTTTGGTTAGGGTTTCTCAATTAAAGTACGAGATACTTCGAATTTTGCCAAGAGCTCTTAATAGTTAAATGTGAGATTCTAAGTTACTCATGTAATTCAAGGTGTAATGTATGATATGTACAAAGAATGTATATAATATGTAATGGCTTAGCCTCCCATTGGGTTTCTGGCCATAAAAAAAATATATAGATGTTTATTTCTAAAATTTTCAGAGTTGTAGGCAATTCAGTATTTACCGTTTTATCTTAAATTATTACAAATTACTATATAACAATGTTTATTAAGGTTTTCTTTTTCATATTTAGTAGACAATTGATTAAATAAACAAATCTAAAAGTTTTACTTAAAATTTCCATGTTTTTCTTCAAATTTCCATCATTTTTCTTGATTATTTACCGAAATCGATATATCCTCGATATTTCTGTCGAAATTTCCTTTTCCGGGACCATCGAAATTTCCTCGAAACTCGATATTTTGGTCCTTGACTTATTCTCCAAGTATTGTAAACCCTATAAATATGGGTAATGTAATCGTTGTTAGATGGCTTATAGTTTATGAATAATATCAGTTTATTTTCGGCATGGATTTGCCATTCTCTACGAGTTTGCTACTCCTTATTTTTGGTGTCTGTTGAGTGACTGTTGGAGGCCTGTGTTCGATACCTCATCCCCATCAATTGGTATCAGAGCTTTGGCAAGAGCTTGGTGGATTCCATGTCTCAGGTCGGGCGAAGAAGGGGAGGCTTTCGAATGGAGGATCGTGACATCAACAACGACATGGCTGAAATCAAAAGGATGCTTCAGCAACTTGCGGTACGTATTGATCGCATCGAAGCTCGACGACGGAGTCGTAAGAGTTCCGACAGGGAGAGAGACGTTACCACCTATCATCAACGTGTTGATCGCATCGAAACTTTCTACCAAGATGGTGACGGTTCCGACGGGGA
This sequence comes from Rosa rugosa, assembly GCF_958449725.1. Classification (NCBI taxonomy): domain Eukaryota; kingdom Viridiplantae; phylum Streptophyta; class Magnoliopsida; order Rosales; family Rosaceae; genus Rosa; species Rosa rugosa. The sequence continues at coordinate 30,864,722 of NC_084824.1, forward strand.
GATATGCGTTGGCCCAATTCATAATTGTGCTCCGTTGTGTGAGTCAAATGAAGAGGGACATAGTACTTTCAACTATTCCGGTTGTAAGTCCACTATCTTTAATTTTCCATTTGGTGAGGAAGTATTTTTAGAAAAAGAAAAAAATAATTTCATGAGTTTTGATATACCACTGAAGTATGGTTGTTATGAAGATTATGAAGTTTGTGATGGTGGTGTGGAGGACCAAAGGAAAAATGAATTTGTTCCTAGAAATTGTGATGATGAAGACGACATTAAAGCCGCAATCAAGTCAATATTGTCGAAAGATATTGAGCATAAATTTGTTGATTTTGTTGGAGTTAATGCATTCATTATGCATATTCCCAAAGAATTAGTTAATCTTGTCACTCAGATAAAAGATGGTGAGAAAAATTTTGGGATTGCGAAGTTAATGTCGGAGAGAAAATTTATGGGGTCAAGGATAATCATTTATTCCAAATATCTATTTGTTTGGAAAGGAAGGATTCAATTGCAAGTTAAAGGTTCAACAAAAGATCTGAAGCAATGGAAGACTTTGTCAGGATTTCTTCAATCAATGGCTCGAATTCGAGGGCGAATTCTTTCCAACCAGGGGAGTCTCATGCAGGAGCATATGGGCCAACATCAAATGCATTATTCTGTTATTTTATATTTTATTATTTAGATATTTTTAGGGTATCATTTTACATTTAATTTAGGATTTACATTTAATTAGCTTTCCATTTTAGCTTAAGTCTACTTATTCTCCAAGTATTGTAAACCCTATAAATATGGGTAATGTAATCGTTGTTAGATGGCTTATAGTTTATGAATAATATCAGTTTATTTTCGGCATGGATTTGCCATTCTCTACGAGTTTGCTACTCCTTATTTCTGGTGTCTGTTGAGTGACTGTTGGAGGCCTGTGTACGATACCTCATCCCCATCACTCATGATCCGTCTTACTTAGTAAGGGCTTGTCGCGTTAAATTTACACTGATACCTAATTACCCAGCTTGAGCTACAGCATTAATTAAAACTAAAACCCTGCAACATATTAATTAAGGAATACATATTGCTGGTGTTCCTTCTTCAATATTATTGTTTCTCTTTTCATCTCTTCTCTGTTGTTTTCCAATCAGGGGTCGGATTTAGTTTATTCATCAATTTTTGGAACATTGCAGCTGTATCATTCAGATGAATACTGGGGAAGTAAGTACATGAAAAATCATTATACAGATCGATCGATCGATCGAGTGGTTTAGTCAGTTTGTTTATGTTATTATAAGATAATTGGACTGTGATTAGATCAAGCTGGTCCTTGAATGATGCATGCGTTTACTATTAATTAAGCTGATTATCGATTAAGGTATTTGATAAATACTAACAGCTAGCATCAGAATATTCAGAAATTCCATGTGTACTATTCTTCATGTGATGAGTACGATCTGATCATTAATGACAAACTGCCACCGCGCTCCTTTCAAATTAATTAAACTTATGTTGACTTCAAGACATTATTGAGCAATTAAACAAGCTAATTAAAAATGGGGAATATGAATCATGATGTTGAACAATGATGGCTCAAAGCCTCAAACTATGTGATTTGTGATTAAGATCCAAGTTAAATTTAATTTTCTGTAAGAGATTAATTAACTTGACCAACTTGTATAGGGCAGGCTCATTGTGTAAAATAGTTCTTAATTAGAGTAATATATTATCGGGCACCTCCACGAGTAAAAGCCTCTACAGCTGGTTGACCAAAATGAGGATCCCAAATTGCATGAGCAATAGGTCTTACATGTAAAGGACAGGTGAGGCATGGGTACAGGATCCTGCAGTTCTTCTTCTTCTTCTTTTTTTTTTTTTTTGTAAGGTGTTACTGTCACACTCATTTTGCTTTAGCAATTTTGAACTATAGATAATCAGACATAGTAGTTGCTACCCTAGATGTTTACCAAGTGGCCAGCTTCGACGATAGCCTGTTAGCTTCTAATAGGTAAACTGAGTTCGACCTCCACCACCTGATTCAAGAAGACGACCTCCACCACCTAATTCAAGAAGAAAAGACAAAAAAAAAAGGTTGCATATCATACTGACTGGTGTAGAAGCTAACCGAGCAATCAAGACATCCACCGTGTTGAGAATGTGATAAAATATAACTCTTACATTGGAAAAATATAACTTTGCTTATGGGTTTATAAGGCTTTGGTCCACTCCATCCATTGCCAATTGATTTTGGATGCCAACCCCAGATTACTTTATCACACCGACAAGCTTTCTTATTTTGGTTCTTGTTAGTTCTTGCTTCAATGAATAACATTATCCAGAAAGCTATATTGGTCAAGTTGTCATGGGAATCTTGAATAATCTACGTAGAAAGTCGTTAGCTTAAACCGTGAAAAAATTACAAATGAAAAGACAAAAGAATTTAATAATAAAGGGAAAAAACGATGTTTAAGTTTTATCTACCTATAAACAAATATCCAAAACTTTTGAATATTAAACGATGACGCATGCCTTCTTGCGTGTCCCTGTCAGCCCTGGCTAGCTAGCAAGCTGGGTTAAGAAGCCTGTGTATGTTCTTATGTGCACATATATACACACATGGAAAATCAGTATTCTTGCTTCCAAATCCAAATGAGGACAATTTAAGTTTCTTTATTCATTTACTTATAAATTATGGATGATTCAACAACAATCTACCAAATGTCGTTTTTGGTGGCTTTCCACAAGCAAAGCAATAATAATAATAAAACAGCCAGACCTTAATTGGGACTATACACCGTAGTGGTTTTTGGACTTTCACTTAACGTTAAGTTGCTGGTTCGAATCCGTTAGGTTAATTAGGTTGGGTTTGTTATAAACTACTTCTCCTTTTGCTCTTTGTATATCCCTAAATAAATTACACACTCAACGATATTATTGTTTTAAACTGTCCTTATAATCTTATAAAATGAAGAATGAAAGGGACTTGAAATATGGTTTTTCTATCCGGATTATCATTTTAAAATGACCAAGTATCATGATCTGGCGGTCAGCTGGCCAAGATATTTGTTACTATTAATGGGATATTGATAGTAAATATATGACCTTGATTGGGAATGTGAAATGACAAATTATGTGGCATACCGCCTGCAGTGTACTGTAGTATACTTACCTAGCTATGTTTCATCGGCAAGAACTTACATGGTGTATACGTATTGGTATGTAATGTACATGTACTACATGTTTATTTAATTGTTTTTTAGCCTATCTACTTATAGTTTTGTCCAAACGTTAGATGAGGTCCAAAGGACGTTGAATCTACAATTCCCTAAGATGAATATGAAGTTTAAAGTCTGCTTTAATCTCGAATATCTTAAATGTTTGAAATACCATCAGAATGCAACCTTCTCCTAGAGCTCTACCAGTACACAAAAATGATGACCAGTTTGACATGCAGCAAGAACAACTAAGACAACTTTTAACTTCATGATCTATGAAGGTAAAAGTATATCACAGTAGGGGAAAACCAAAGAAGGAGGGAATTGAAGAAGAGGAGGTGGAACTGAAAGAGAGAAGAGCTTTTGGTTCAGACTCTCATGCATGCAGAGGAAAGAGCTCTCAGTCTCAGTGTAGTAGACGAGAGAGACAATTCAGAATGGACTCAGAATTATGTCAAAAAAAAAAAAAAAAAACCTAGGTTTTACTGTAGATTGGACCCACGAGAAAAATAGAACACTTCGAAATGAATATACCTTCAAAAAGCTGTTCGATCTAGGATTTAATTAAGCAGGTCAAAGTTACAGTTCAAATCCAATCAAATCAATGTGGAATTTATGCATGGGGTCTAGCGAGAACATTGTTCTTACCTTTGAATTATTTATTATCTTTCACCTTTGTTCTTACATTTTTATTTGTTTGACTGTGTTAAAGAATATTGTCCTAGTTAGGGTACGCAGTTCTATGTAATTCTCCTTGATTCAATTCAGATAAAAACAAAACAAATATGATATATCCATGAAAAGAAAATTTCAAAGACTTTTGTGGATCCTTAAGTTGTTTAGTTATGTGTTCAAGTTGGACTAATAGATGTCTATGAACTCAAACCGTACCCCATGATAAACAAGCGCCAAAAAAACATTAGACAAAACGAGCATACATGCTTTAGAAAAGAGATACAAAACTCTAATGCATCTACAACTTCAAAATATGGAAATTCAAAGAGCAAAACGACATAGAATGGGATATGATCCATCGACGCAGTAGTAAAGTTGTTACTTGTTAGGTGAGGATATATAATATACCTTATGTCTTTTCTTAAAAAATCTTTGCCACCCTACACCACACCTATATTTGATTTTGAAAAATAAGAGCAGTTAGAAGCATCGTGTGGTCCTTCAGTGACCTCACATAATTAGCTACTCAAAATTGGCAAGTCTTTCTTGACATTTGCCTCATTTTTACTCCATGATTTTTATTTTTAGTTTTTGTCTTTGGAATATATAATTTACTCCATGATTTTTATTTTTAGTTTTTGTCTTTTGGAATATATAATTTACTCCATGATTTCAAGTTTTCAACATTAAAATCATAAGGCCTTTTTTTTTTTTTTGCTTCTTTTCTTTTCCTTCTACTCTCAGTATTCTCAAGAAGGCTGTGAGAACAAAAGGACCAAGCATCTCATAAAATGAATGAAAAGGTAGAGTTGCTAGAACATTCCCTTAAGCCCCTCAACAACTCACCCCTATATTTCAATGCCCTACTTAACTTGACCAATTCTCTTTCAGTGGTGTTTCCTCACACGGCAATTGATAGTCAAGAAGAAGGTTTAAACTTTTTACTAATTTGCTTACAGCTCATTGGCGCACTCAATTAAACTCTCACTATGATTTTGACCATTGGTATCTAATTATTGTGAATTGATTGATGCAATGTAACTACAAAAGTGACACAGTACCAGTTTTCCTTGATTCCCTCCACAATCCATCAATAGTTTCCCACAATACATATGCTAATTCAATGAATTGATTAATGTTAGTTTCTTTATTAGGTTCAAGAATCTTGAATTGTAAGCAACAACAAATAGAAATGTTCTAAATAAATGTTTTAATTACTCGAGCCCAACATTTTTCTAATTAATCTAAGAAAGATCAAAATCTACAATCAATTGGGTGGGTAATCAAGTAGTCGATCATCTCCCAAGATCCTATATATTTCTGGAAAAAGGAAAAAGGAAAAAGGAAAAAGGAAAAAGGAAAAAGGAAAAATCGTATTTATAGGAAATAGTAAAGGAAAAGGCTCATGGGTCAGTTCAAATTTTTAACAAAAGGAACGTCTATGATCTATGATTTTGGGATGGTCCATAAATAATAGTCTCTAGCTAGCAAGCTAGTAATTTGGTAAGTCATTTTCATGGGACAGTGGGGGGGGGGGGGGGGGGGGGGGGGGGGGCATCTATTTTTCACGTTCAAAGAAACAATGCAATTATCATTTCTTGCACGGAAAAAAAAAATACACCTTAAAATTATTACCGTAGTATGCTTCCTTTTTTTTCTTTCTCTTTTTCCTTTACACTCTTGGTTTGTAGCTGATATTACCTGCAAAGGCTGCAAAAAGCCCACTTGATTCAATTCACATGCCATAATTCTCATAATTGAGAAACCACATGCAATATTTCAAAAAAAAAAAAAAGACCAAAAATTTCAGTCTTCAAATTTGAGGGAGACTGCCATGAACTTGCACTCAGGTTGCACTATCCTTTTTATTGTTTGGAAACTAATTTTGTTTTCTTCCTATTAACTTGAAGCATTACAAAGTCTTCGTCTAGCTACTATATACCAACCAATATAAACAATTGGGTTCTTCACAATTGCCCTTTTGATTTCCTTTATCTTTTTGTCTGTTTTCATAGTCAGGTCACTTTAGAATTAAAGAGAAATTAATTAATCAAAATAACAACTTCACAAAAATTTGAAAAAGTCAGGAAAAAAATGATTTCATATTTAAACAATCATATAATGTGGAAGCTTCACATGGATGGAGCAAACCAATTCAGATCTTACAGATTCAAGATATTATAAACTTTGAGAGAGAAAAAGGGTTGACAAACTGAAATGCACAACGGAGATTACGATCGGACGGCGACGAGAAGTGCCAGCAAGATCATAGGTTCATGATTGAATCAGTGTTTACATACATTCTATTGTATTGTTGCTTTTTGCTCAAGATAGAAAATAGAACGAGCCCGTGGAGTGGAATTATTAATCAAATTAAGTGTGAATATTATAGCATTATCGATTTATAGTATTAGTATTGAAGATTAACAATTTGGGGGGACTGGTTTTAAATTGGGACTGGGAGGAATCCAAGTGATCCAAAGAGTAGTGTTTGTATTTGGTATTAAAAATAGATATAACGCCAGCTAACGAGTGTGCCCCATTTGACAGCTCTCCATCAACGACTCCGATCACTCGCTATATAACTATCCATATTTGCATGCCTATTAGTTCATCAAACCCATTCATCCCTCTCTCCACTTCCACACTTCTTCCTCCATCTCTTCATTCCCCATGAGGAGTTCGAGTGGCGACCCCCCCTCTCGGGGTCGTCTTTGGCCGCAAATGGCCGTGGCTTTTGCAGCCATAGTTGTCGTCTTTTCGAGCAATGTGGGTTCAGTTCAAGCTGATCATCCTTACCTTTACTCTTCGCCCCCACCGCCTTATGTCTACAGCTCGCCACCACCCCCCGTTCACTCTCCTCCACCACCGTACGTGTACAAGTCACCGCCTCCACCATCGCCTTCACCACCTCCTCCTTACGTGTACAAGTCACCTCCCCCACCATCGCCTTCACCACCTCCTCCTTATGTCTACAAGTCACCTCCCCCACCATCGCCTTCACCACCACCTCCTTACGTCTACAAGTCACCCCCTCCACCATCGCCTTCTCCACCACCGCCGTATGTGTACAAGTCTCCTCCACCTCCCTCACCTAAATTGCCTCCGTACGAGTACAAGTCACCACCACCTCCATCACCTTCTCCCCCACCACCATACGTCTACAAGTCTCCACCACCTCCTTCCCCATCGCCACCACCACCTTACTACTACAAATCTCCTCCACCTCCAGCACATTCTCCACCACCACCTTACTATTACAAATCTCCTCCACCTCCAGCACATTCTCCACCACCACCTTACTACTATAAGTCTCCTCCTCCACCTTCTCCCTCACCACCGCCACCATACTACTACAAGTCCCCCCCACCTCCTTCTCCCTCACCTCCTCCACCATACATCTACAAATCCCCTCCACCACCTTCCCCATCTCCTCCTCCACCATACTACTACAAGTCTCCTCCACCACCATCACCAAAGCCATACGTGTACAAGTCTCCGCCGCCACCATCGCCGAAGCCTTACTACTACCAATCTCCTCCACCACCGGCTCCGTACTATCCACACCCACACCCCCACCACCAGCCATTGATCGTCAAGGTCGTCGGAAAGGTCTACTGCTACAGATGCTACGACTGGGGATATCCAATCAAGTCTCACGACAAGAAACATCTCGAAGGTATTAATTCCGAAACATTAATTCTTCTTAATTAGTTTTTGTATTCATTTTTGATGTTCTTCTTCATTTTCGAAGAAAGAGATGTTTTTCAAATCTGATCTGGTCCCAATCCGAAAACTGGCTACTGCATCTGGTCCTTCTTTATATAATAATGTCATGGCGGCTTAATTAATCAATCCCACGTTCCACTTTAATTTTGCACTTAAGAAAAATATATTTGAAAATATTAATTTTCTTTTTTTTTGAATAATGAAAATATTAATTTTCTTATAGTGCTGAATGTGCTGTTATTTTCTATATATATATATATATATATTATTTCGTTTTTCAAGATGTACTGCAAATTAAAATTTCCTTTTTCGCTGTCCAACTACAGAAAGAAAAAGATCCTGTCCCTTTCAATTTTAAGGATTTGGTAAATTCAGTGACTTTGATCATAGAAGTGATAGAACCAATCAATTAGTTAGTGATTAACCTAATAAGTAGTTAGATTTGTCTGAGATTGATTGTTAGTATTATAAATGGGAGATCGTAACTGATCTAATTTTTAAATATAAATGGCGCAGGCGCTGTTGTTGAGATCACATGCTGGGCAGGCAAAAAGGCGATCATGGCTTACGGTAAAACCAAGAACAACGGTAAATTCAGCGTCGCAGTCGAAGATTTTGACTACGGTAAATATGGTGCCAAGGCTTGTACCGCGAAGCTCCACATGGCACCCAAGGGTTCACTCTGCAGCATTCCAACTCCTCTCAACTGGGGCGACAAGGGAGCCAAGCTGAAGGTCAAGTCCAAGAACAATTGGGAGGTTGTGCTCAAGGCCAAGCCCTTTGCTTTCGCTCCAAAGACCCCTTACAAGGAGTGTGCTAAGCCCGCTCCACACCATCCTTCTCCTTACGTGTACAAGTCGCCGCCGCCACCAACCCCGACTTACGTCTACAAATCTCCTCCTCCACCGTCGCCAAAGTACATTTACAAGTCGCCGCCACCGCCGGCTTACTACTACAAGTCGCCGCCACCGCCGGCTTACTACTACAAGTCGCCGCCACCGCCATCACCAAAGCCGTATGTGTACAAGTCTCCACCACCACCATCTCCCAAGCCGTATGTGTACAAGTCTCCTCCGCCACCATCTCCTAAGCCGTACGTGTACACGTCTCCACCGCCACCATCTCCGAAGCCGTACGTGTACAAGTCTCCTCCGCCACCATCTCCGAAGCCGTACGTGTACAAGTCTCCACCACCACCATCTCCCAAGCCGTACGTGTACAAGTCTCCACCACCACCATCTCCCAAGCCGTACGTGTACAAGTCTCCTCCACCACCATCACCGAAGCCGTACGTGTACAAGTCTCCACCACCACCATCTCCGAAGCCGTACGTGTACAAGTCTCCACCACCACCATCTCCTAAGCCGTACGTGTACAAGTCTCCACCGCCACCGCCACCAAAGTACTACTACAAGTCTCCACCACCACCGACTTACTACTACAAGTCACCACCACCACCCACATACATCTACAAGTCACCACCACCACCATCACCGAAGCCATACATCTACAAGTCTCCACCACCACCACCACCAAAGTACTACTACAAGTCTCCACCCCCACCGACTTACGTATACAAGTCACCACCACCACCCACATACATCTACAAGTCACCACCACCACCATCACCTACACCTTACGTGTACAAGTCTCCACCACCACCACCACCAAAGTACTACTACAAGTCACCACCGCCACCGACTTATATCTACAAGTCACCTCCACCACCAGCATATATCTACAAGTCTCCACCACCACCACATTCTCACCCTCACCCACCCTACATTTACAAGTCTCCACCACCACCTTCACCATCTCCTCCTCCTCCATACTACTACAAATCTCCACCACCACCCTCACCTTCTCCCCCTCCTCCATACTACTACAAGTCCCCACCACCACCACCACCATCCCCATCACCACCACCACCATACATCTACAAGTCTCCTCCACCTCCATCACCTTCTCCTCCACCTCCATACTACTACAAATCACCACCACCACCATCACCCTCTCCCCCACATCCATACTACTACAAGTCCCCACCACCACCTTCCCCATCTCCTCCACCACCATACCACTACACCTCACCACCACCACCCTCTCCATCTCCTCCCCCACCATACCAATACAACTCTCCACCTCCCCCACACAAGGAACCAAAGCCAACTCCTCCCTACCATTACACATCTCCCCCACCACCATCGCCATCTCCTCCACCACCATACCACTACACCTCACCACCACCACCCTCTCCATCTCCTCCCCCACCATACCAATACAACTCTCCACCTCCCCCACACAAGGAACCAAAGCCAACTCCTCCCTACCATTACACATCTCCCCCACCACCATCGCCATCTCCTCCACCACCATACCACTACACCTCACCACCACCACCCTCTCCATCTCCTCCCCCACCATACCAATACAAGTCTCCACCTCCACCACACAAGGAACCAAAGCCAACTCCTCCCTACCATTACACATCTCCACCACCACCATCGCCATCTCCTCCTCCACCATACCACTACACCTCCCCACCTCCACCTTCCCCATCTCCTCCCCCACCATACGCTTACAAGTCTCCACCACCTCCTTCACCTTCTCCTCCTCCTCCCTACGTCTACAAGTCACCTCCACCTCCGGTGAAATCTCCCCCACCACCGGTGTACATTTACGCCTCTCCCCCACCACCCACTCACTACTAAGCTCAAACACATGCATAGACCAATCATGTAAGTCGATTTAAGTTTCTATTTTTGTTTTCAGTTTATTAGTTACCAATGGTAACATAATTAATCTAAACGTACTAATTAACGATGTAATTGCAGGTTTTAATTTAAGCAGCAGAATAAAGGAAGGCTTCATGAGCCGAATACTGAGACACCAAGCTTCCAATCCAAGTCCATTGTTATTGATATTGGTGATCAAAAAGTGTCTGGCAGAAACATCAGCTATGACCAGCAACCTCATCTTGCACATGCTCTTATTATACTCATCATCCAAAATGGGAATTCAAAGCAAGATTGATCTTGGTCTTGGAAGGAACTAATAATTTGGCTTGGTACGGTCGTCACAGTGTCGTCATTTTTTCAATTCTAAATTATATTTGATTGTATAGGGTAGCAGCTACATGGCCTTTTTTTTTTTTTTTAATTGTATGATTGGCTTCTATTTATGGTGAGGATAGATGTTTGATGTTTCTTTAGGCAAGCGCCGAGTTATTTATCAATAAAAATGATGAATTACTTTCACTCTCTCTATTACTCTGCCTTTATAGCTAGCTAGCTTTTTGATAGTGCTCTTCTATTTTATTTGCTTAGCTTTTCTGTCCTCTATTCTAAGGGATAGTGCCCCCAAATATATAGGACAATCTATTGTGTAGGGTTCACAAAGTGGCAGCAAAATGAATTTTGAGTTGAGTGGATTGTGGGGTTTATTGCATAATCTCTCGTCAACTTGGAAGCAGCGTTTCGAGGATCAAATTCCATATATAGTTAGGCGGCGGCTGCTGCTGCCATGATTAACAACTTGAAGCACTACCAAGCAGAAAGAATATTGATAAGAACAAACAAACAAAGAATTACTGAACAACTAATGGTTGCAATCACTGGCCCCATTTGCATGTTCTAAAACTTAATAGATAATGTTAAATATATATTATAGTACGTTTTCTAGAACATGCAACACCAATTAGATGAACCTTATGGAGTTCATGTAGTAAATCACAAAAAAAAACAGGGTATTGAATCACCAAAAAAAAAAAAACAGAAAGAGAGAGAGAGAAAAGAACATATCGTATATATGTAGACATGTAGTGATGAAAGAAGCAGGACACCTTAATGATTAGTGTGTGTCCAGCTTCTTCATAAGATTTTCTACATGTTTAAATTTATGGACTTCAATTTAATGATGGATGATTTGTACCCAAGAATACATATCAAAATATGACTTTATATCACAAAGTGTAATATTACCGATTGAAACTTGTGTAGTTATAAGTTATATTCTTAACAATATACATGAAACATAGTTAGAAGTAATTCTAATTTACATAGTTGAAACTCAACAAACTCCAAAATATTAGAGTGGTTTGGAACTTACCAAAAGTGTTTTACCAAAAGGAGGATAATGAGCTACATCAGCTTGGTACCCTTCTACGTTCGTTCTTCATTTTTTCGATACAAGACGAGCATTGCATGGTTATAATAGCTATAAAACATATGGTTGCCAGAATCTTTCCAACCGGCCTTCGGTCGAGTGTCACGTGTCGGATTTTGACGGAAACCAAATCGACCCAACTATACCATAAATTCTAGTTTAATTTTTTTCTTCTTCTGTTTTTTTGGCAAGTATAAGTTCGAGTTTAGTACCTCTAATAAATTTGCACAGTATGCAATCATCTGCCACACTTGGATGTGAATTAGAAGAATCCATTAATTGTATTGTTCAAAACTTACCAATGTAAATAAGCCTCCCGCCCTTATTAAGCAAGATAAATTTTGTTGAATACATTTAGGCCCAAGAACATTGAAAATCACATCAACACTAGTTGTTAGCCATACATCAATGTATTCTTCATGTCCAATAGTATGTAACTAGAAGTCTACATTAGGGGGGCATTGAATGTTGATGCTTGACCGGCCTTCACCTAAAGTTTGCCCTCCTGTGTTAAAAAGTCATTGTAATCAAAGCACTAATCAACTACATCATCGCCATAATATTTTCTGTGGTCTTCTTTACTTGATGTCACATTCATAGTTACTCATTTACCTTTAGCTAATTGAATTGCAAAACTAGCAATTCCATTTGAGTCATCATGAACTCGAATTTCGATACTCAAATATATATGAAACAGCAATGTTCTCTTAGTTATTTAATGAACATTTGTCATTGAATTTAAATCTAATTATAAAAAACAAACAAATTTATGGACTTAAATTTAATCATGGATGATTTGTAACCGAAAATACATATCAAAATATGACTTCCTATTGTATCACAAAGTGTAATATTACCGACTTAAACTTGTGTAGTTAGAAGTTATACTCTTAACGATCTACATGAAACATAGTTAGAAGTAAGTCTAATTTATATAGTTGAAACTCAACAATCACCAGAATATTAGAGTGGTTTAAAAGTTACCAAAAGTGTTTTACCAGTAGATAGCCTTGAGTAACTAGAAAAGTCCTCATTTTTAGGTAACTAAAATGTGGGAGGAGATAGTCCACTTGTTGTAAAAGCTTCGGCCATATTGTACATGCAGCATATGGTAATCAAGCAGCATACTTGAAAGTAACACTACTTGGTAGAGGGAAGACTTGCAATTCTGGTACAATTACCACTTTCTTAGCATATCATCCGCCATTAAGAATTGCACATACCGTATGCCGCCGACTACGCCTTTGACAATAAAGAGACCCACAGCACAGGCAGCAACGCCTACAGTCTTGGGATTCAAATTCGAACTTGATACGTGCAAAGCATCGCCAATTTAAACCCTGAAAAATATCATCATTAGTATAGAGCAAATAGGGTATCGAACAAACCGGGGATTGAGGGTGCTAACATGTGAGAAACAAATTAAAGAATAAAATATACAATTTACGAAATCAAATAACAAACATATACAAGTTCACGAAAATATTACAAGTTTACAAGAACAAGCATGCATAAATTTCGAACAACAAAAGAAAAGAGAGAGAGCATACATACATTCACACGAATCTAGAGAACAATGAACAATAGAGAGCAACGAAAATCACATATATATACACAAAGAATTCGAAGGAAAGAGAGAAAACAAGTTAGAAAAGGTTTTGGAAATCCCACTCCTATTTATACACAATTTACAAGTCCATATCACATAGGGAATCCATATACAACAAGGATTACTAGTTATTATCTACTTAGAATTACTTAATCTACAAGAAAACAAAATCCCTAAAAAACACCAAGAGAATCCCTAAATTTTAGCAATCCCTAAAAAACACAAAACAAATCCCTAAAAAAACACCAAATTAATTCCTAGAAAACACTAACACATATTTACTATTCACGGAGACACTATTCACGAATTTTAAAAACATTTTTTATTTATTTAATTATCTAAGTTAACATGCTACCTAAAAACTCTAAGTTAATTTTAATTATTTACACATATACAAAAACACATAACAAACGAAACAAGGGGGGGTTTTTGAAGATTTAAACTATAATTTTCGAAAACAAATAAAAGATTAAAAACATTTTATTTACATAGGTGGGAAAAGAAGAATTTTTGGAAAACAATTTATCAAGAACCTTTCAAGAACAACATATTCATGCATCCCTTAATCTTGTTAATTACCATGGAAAGATATCAACCAAGAAACAAAGTTACAAGCGCCCAATGTCCCTTATATGACTTCCCTTTACGCAATTGATCGACGAAGCGCCAAACCAACATATTTCAAATGCAAGTATCACACAATCGAAGCGACTCATAATCTCATGCATTCAAATCATTAAGAGCAAGTGAAAGTTTAGTCAATAAACATGCAAATTCAAGTACTCGAAGCGAATCTTTTCATTACATGCATAATCTGATCTCGACCTTTGTACAAAGCCTTTACTACTATATCGAATTAGGGTCCCGAAGCGTTTTACCTAATTACTAGCTCCAATTACATGCAATCATCCTAAGTTGGCCACCAAAGAACAAGAACACATAAAAGTTATCTATAAAACAAAACCAGATTATCATTCCATATTTCGGCAATTAATCAAGATCAAAAACACACAAACACATCAATCATAGAAAAGCATATCAAAATTGCATCCAAAATTCAGAAAGTTAACTCATGGTTTCGGTTTTACACAAAGAAAAACAAAAACAGAATTTCTATCTAACAAGTCACAAAACCGAGAAGAAAACATGATGAAGATGGTAAGAACAACCCTTGACTACGTCCCAAGGTCCAAAGCAGATCCAAGGCAGCAACACAAGATGAAGATCACGGCAAAGGATGGAGGATGGCACGGCAAGAACTTGCAAGATGCGAAAACCTGAAACTCAAGAGCAAACCGGTGAGAAACGAAATTGTGGAGAATATGTGTCAACCTTGAGACGTCTAATACACAAGGTATATATAGGAGAACGTCCCAAGGCACTCCCAATTCGTTTCTACTTGGTTTCTCCAAAGTTGTGTTGATTTAGGACTTGTTTGGCACAAAGTAGATTTCCGGCAGTCTTGACCTCAGTGTACTAAAACGGCCATAACTTCCTCTAGAAAATAGATATCGACGAGCTGTAAAATGTTCTGGAAACTAGACATCTGTAGCTTTCCAACCATATAAAGATCATAATTTTCTGAGCTCTGAGCGATTTTCTATGCTCCGTTGAAGTTGACTGATCTGCACAGGCAGTAATCCGAATCTGTAATGGATTTGACTTTTAAAGCATAACTTAAGTCTAATTCGGTTTTCCTTCACATCACATGCCTCTCACATGTCTTCCACGCCTTATTGAAGAATGAAACGTCAAGAACTCCCTAGAACCTTCAAGAATCTCACGGCAATTCCAATCCATACTCAACTAGAAATCCAAACTCCATAATGCTTTGAAATCCGAATTCCTTGTTGCTTTCTCTTCCATGTGCACGGCATATGATCTTCTTGAGACTTCTAGATACTTCATGAACGTTCCAAGGCTCTCCTAGTATGAGTAGAACTCCATATGCAAGTAGGTTTCCTAGTTGAATACTGCTTCCTTTTCCGAGATGCTTCTACACTCTTCCGGAACCTTCTTGAGTAATCCTTATCCAACAGGGACTCCTTGTCATACTAGTATTCCTTATCTGAGTAGAATTGAGTTTCCTTGTCCAAGTAGAACTCCTAGTCCAAGTCAGCTTCAGACTCCTACTTCAACTGGGATTCCTTTTCCTAGTCAAACTGGGAAAACTTCCATTTCTTCATTTCTTTCCATTTCTGCGCCACTTGTGCCTTCCTTAGCCATTTTTGGACTTTGAGACTCCATTTTACCTGCAAAACACTAACTAAGTTAAATTGATCAAGATAAAGGAAATAACTTAGCAAAATATAGGGCTTAAACATTATAAACGTCGCATTTTATGCTCCTATCAAATTCCCCCACACTTAGCTTTTGCTAGTCCCTTAGCAAAATCAACATAACAAACCAAAAAGACTAAGACATAAAACAAAGAAACTAACGAAAAGACTAAGTATGGAAAACGAAAAACATAAGGACTCAAGACTCAAGAAAAACGTCAAAAACACTTAAACAAAATCAACACAAAAACATCACAAACAATAACTCCAACGTTGACACACACAATGACTTCTAAGCCCTTTAACATATTGTCTCAGCAATCTCATACTTTCAAGTCGCCAAGATTAGCACTTAACCAAGCATCACATCTTCAAGATATTCGAGAGTTAATTACAAAATATAATCCACATATAAGCATGTAAGACTTGGGGGTAAACAATGGTGATGGGGGTTCTCAACACATTTCAAACAAGTCATGATTCAACCTCACATAGATATATCACTCTTTCTTCTCTCAGATTCAAGGTTCATGCTTAAAAGCTTATCACTCAAGTATATGTGAAAGATTACGAAGTAGATCACATACATAAGAAACGAAAGCATATATATTTTTCTTTTAAAGATCTCATGAAAGATATCAACCACATGCACGAATGAACCCAAGCCATAAGTTCAACAGTTATAACTCATCTCCACATCAAAGGCTGTCCCATCTTAAGGATCAAAGAGGTCTTTCAATTAAGGGTTGTAATGGGGCCAAGGCTTAAGGTTTAAAGAAACGAAGGGATAGGAAAATCACAAAGTATCCTAAAAACCTAGTAGAGCACTTGTTCATGTAGAGAGACTATCTTCGAAATCCACCAAGCATAGCAAAACGTCATGTCCTCCTTTGGGCTTATAAAAGGGCCAAGTGTCATCATGTTGGGCCCAAACTTCATTCTAACCTTCTTTGAACAAGTGTGAATAGGACAAAGACCAAATTCTTCAACAATGGGCCTTCAATTCAAAACAAACTCCAAATCCACAAAGTATAGGGGACTAAAATCCATAGAACTTAAACAAGAATACACATTTTTTTCTTTCATTTAATTGCCGAAACATATTCTTTTTCTTTCGAATTTTTTTATTTTTCTTTTCTTTTTCGGCAATTACATACAATTTTTCTTATGGACAAGTCTACCCCCACACTTGAACTTCTTCATGCCTTCAAAATTCATCCTTGACGCCAAAACTCCAAGCAAAGTCTCAAAATATGCTCCACTAAGTCTTTAGAACAAAGGGTATGGATATAACTATACTAAGGTTAAGGGTTAAGGAATTTTGAGGGTGATGAAAGAAAAGGCTTAATGTAGGCTCAAAGGGGTTAAACTAGGGGGGTCCCACGACGGGCACAAATAGGGACACAAGATATATTTGGCAATGGTGGTAAAAATCCTAAGTAAGTACCTTTATCCTTTCCAGAATCAGGGCCATATATTGATTATAAATGTCTCAACAAGCATAACAGTGAATTCTAGCATTCTATAGTCCATTAAAGAGCTATGGCATGTAGTCAATCAAGATGAAAGAATAATGAGATCAACAAAATCATCGCCAAGAAAATAAGAGTATAATCATTTTTCGTTAATCACTCACAAAGAAAGGGCACATGGCTCAAATTCTCACTTAGGGTTATTTTGAATCACAACTTATCTTCCACATGTTCATATTCTGTACCAAAGTTACGCATGCACCATATCTACTACACATTCATATGCTTTTCATAAATCATGATTAACCAAAGAATATCATCAAACATTATCTCAATCTTGTGATCCTCTTTTAGCCTTAATTTCAGAGATATAAGCACATCCTAGACAGTTAAAAAGGGCATCCTAAGACTCGATCACAAAACAAAACAAAAACAACACACAAAAGTGACGCAACAAACATGACAAAACGTTTGGACTTAGGGTTATTTCCCTTCTCCTTTCGGTAACTCCTTTGGAACATGACCAGGTGAAGAGAGGAATGATTTTGGCGGAGCTCAGCTCACTTGATTGACAGGGGACGAGACCCTTTGTCAGCACTTCTCATATCCAAACTAGACCTTAGACATCACATCCCATTGGATGCGCCTACGATGAAGAAGATATTTACCCAAAATTCATTTTGACTCTAACAATAAATAAACAAAACAAAACAAACAAACAACACATAGAACAAAAAATTATCGCAAATTTTTTTATTTTTCTGTATTTTCCAATTTTTTATTTTGTTTTCTTTTTATAACAAAAACTAGCTAAGTGAAACGTTATACCCTTCCCCCACACTTAAATCATGCATTGTCCTCAATGTATAAACAAGTTAAAAGCATACAAAGCATCAATCAAGCATGGCATAAGAGTTAACGCAACAAATCCTAAAAGAATAGCAAAGTGTACGAAAATAAAAGAGAAGGGAAGAGTTCAAGAAAGCAAATCTGCGTTGATGGCTCCTCCACAGCTACGGTTGAAATGGGTTGCCTCCCATGCAGCGCTTAATGTTTAAAGTCTTTCAGCCTAGACTTGCACCTTCATTTAATCCTCAGTTGGTGGCGCCTCTTGGAGGGGTACATCCTCCACATTGTGCTCCACAAACGCCTCATAGTAAGGCTTTAGACGATGGCCATTCACCTTGAACTCACTTCCAGTTGCTGGGCTTCATATCTGTATAGCACCATGAGGAAAAACATTAGTAACAATGAAAGGACCAACCCATCTAGAACGCAACTTACCAGGAAAAAGTTTTAATCTAGAATGAAATAAAAGAACTTTTTGACCAACGACAAAGGTCTTTCCACGAATCATCTTATCATGAAAAGCCTTTGTCTTTTCCTTGTAAATCCGTGCACTATCATAGGCATCATTTCGAATTTCCTCAAGTTCATTGAGTTGCAACTTCCTATGAAGTCCAGCTTCATCCAAGTCCATATTGAACGTCCTAACGGCCCACCAAGCTCTATGCTCCAACTCCACGGGTAAGTGACAAGCTTTCCCATACACCAACCGAAATGGTGACATCCCTATTGGCGTTTTAAAAGCTGTCCTATATGCCCACAATGCATCCTCCAAACGTTGGCTCCAATCCTTCCTTGAAGGTCCCACGGTTTTCTCAAGTATCCTCTTGATCTCCCTATTCGAAACTTCTGCTTGTCCACTTGTTTGAGGATGATAAGGCGTTGAAACCTTATGTGTCACATGATACTTCCTAAGCAAAGCTTCAATGGTTTTGTTGCAAAAGTGAGAACCTCCGTCACTAATGATTGCTCTAGGCATGCCAAACCTACTAAAAATGTTAGACTTTATAAACTCTGCAACAACTTTAGAATCATTAGTCCTGGTGGCTTTCGCTTCCACCCACTTAGAAACATAATCAACAGCCAAGAGAATATAAAGAAAACCATTAGATGAAGGAAAAGGACCCATAAAATCAATACCCCACACATCAAAAATTTCGACAATTATCACTGGTTTTAAAGGCATTTGATCTTTAGGGCCTAAATTACCGGTTCTTTGGCATCTATCACATGTCATACAAAAGTTATATGCATCCTTGAATATAGTAGGCCAATAAAAACCACATTCTAACACCTTCCTAGCAGTTCTATCAGAGCCAAAGTGACCACCACATTGCTTAGCATGACTAAACTCAAGTATAGCTTTTTGTTCATTATTAGGCACACATCTCCTTATCAATTTATCTGAACAATATTTCCACAAGTAAGGATCATCCCAAACATATTGTCTAGCTAAAAACTTAAGCCTATCACGTTGAGCACTTGTCATGTTATTAGGGAACGTTTGAGACACCAAATAATTAACAATATCTGCATACCAAGGCTCACTTACCTGGATTCCGAAGAGTTGTTCATCCGGAAACATCTCCACTAAGGGTATGGCGTCCTCCTCACTCACAAGTCTGCTCAAATGGTCAGCTACAACGTTGTCAGAGCCCTTCTTATCCTTGATCTCCACATCAAACTCTTGGAGCAAGAGTATCCAACGAATTAGCCTTGGTTTTGCCTCCTTCTTTGACATTAGGTACCTTAAAGCTGCATGATCAGAATAAATAATAACTTTAGTACCCAATAAATAAGATCGAAATTTTTCTAAGGCAAAAACAACAGCTAAAAGTTCTTTTTCAGTTGTAGAGTAATTGAGTTGAGCATCATTAAGGGTCCTTGACGCATAGTAGATGGCATAAGGCTTCTTGTCCTTTCTTTGGCCAAGCACGGCCCCAATGGCATAATCAGAGGCGTCACACATGATCTCAAAGGGAAGAGACCAATCTGGGGGAAGCATAATTGGTGCAGACGTTAGAAGCTCCTTCAAAGTGTTGAATGCCTTCTTGCAATCCTCATCGAACTCAAATGCCACCTCCTTTTGAAGCAAACGACATAAGGGCCTAGAAATTTTGGAAAAATCCTTGATAAAGCGCCTGTAGAAACCTGCATGTCCAAGAAAAGAACGGACCTCCCTCACACTTGTGGGGTTTGGTAAGTATCTAACAAGATCTACTTTAGCTTTATCTACTTCAATTCCACGTTTAGAAACAATATGCCCTAAAACTATTCCTTGTTTAACCATAAAATGACATTTTTCCCAATTTAAAACAAGGTTAGTTTCTTCACAACGTTCAAGTATCAATTCTAAGTTACTTAAGCAATTTTCGAAATCTTTACCAAAGACAGAAAAGTCGTCCATAAAAACTTCAATAATTTTCTCAATAAAATCAGAAAATATACTTACCATGCACCTTTGAAACGTACCTGGAGCATTGCAGAGTCCGAATGGCATTCTTCTGTAGGCAAACGTTCCAAAAGGACAAGTGAAGGTCGTTTTCTCTTGATCCTCATTAGCAATGGCGATTTGGTTGTAACCAGAATACCCATCCAAGAAGCAATAGAACTCATGGCCAGCTAACCTCTCAAGCATTTGATCAATGAATGGCAAAGGGAAGTGATCCTTTCTAGTAGTGGCGTTGAGCTTCCTGTAGTCTATGCAAACTCGATGTCCAGTCACAGTTCTCTGAGGTACCAACTCATTCTCTGCATTTTTCACAACTGTTATCCCAGACTTCTTTGGCACAACTTGAACTGGTGAAACCCATTTGGAGTCTGAGATAGGGTATATGACGCCACAATCAAGGAGCTTGATGACTTCCTTCTTCACAACTTCCATCATGGGTGGGTTCAAACGTCTTTGAGCCTCCCTAGTTGGCTTGGCTCCCTCCTCAAGCAAAATCCGATGCACACAAGTGGTAGGGCTAATGCCCCTGATGTCTGCTAAAGTCCAACCAATTGCAGTCTTGTGTTTCTTAAGCATCTCCACAAGTCTATCCTCTTGAGTAGACGTTAATGATGAAGATATGATCACAGGTAACGTCTCTTTATCTCCCAAGTAAACATACTTCAAATGATTTGGCAATGGCTTTAATTCTAAGGTGGGTGCCTGAATCACTGAAGGTAGAGGTTTATTAGTAGAGATAGGAAGTGAAAACGAAGGACTTGACTTACCTACATAGGACGTTGCTTCAAGAGAAGCAATGTTTTCTATGTGGATGGATTCATAAGAATCCGTGAGCTCCTCCTTAGGTGTGATGGTGCCATTCTCAAGAATACCAACTCCACTTGCAATGGTTGAAGCCATGGTATCATCCTCCATAATTTCCATGAATTTCTGCGCAAGTTCATCAAGGATATCAATAGAAAAACATGAATGAAAATCACTTAAGGGATACCTCATTGCTTCAAAGATGTTGAAGCCAACAACTTCTCCATCAAATTCCATTGTCAAGGTGCCAGAGTACACATCAATTTTAGTTCTAGCCGTCCTCATGAAGGGACGACCTAGCAAAAGTGGCGTTGACTTGGGAGAAGGCTCCTCCTCCATCTCTAGGACATAGAAATCAGCTGGAAAGATTAGCTCACCAACCTGCACAAGTACATCTTCAACTAACCCCTTAGGGTATGCATTAGATCGATCTGCCAATTGAATAATAACATTATCATGTTTAAGTTCACCTAGACCTAGAGATGCATAAACAGAATATGGCATAACATTTATAGAAGCACCTAAGTCTAGCATGGCATTTTCGAATCTAGTAGTTCCAATGACACAAGGGACAGAAAAACTCCCTGGATCCTTACACTTTTCTGGCATTCTGCGTTGAAGCACAGCTGAGACATTCTCACTTACCTTCACCACTTCTTTCTCACGGTTTTGTCTCCTTGTGGTACAAAGTTCCTTCAAGAATTTGGCATACTTAGGAATTTGCTTGATGGCCTCAAGGAGAGGGATGTTGATTTGCACCTTCTTAAAAGTTTCCAAGATGGCCTTTTCGGCCTCATCCTTCTTGGACTTAGCATATCTGCTTGGGAAAGGCAAAGGAGAAGAAGATGGATTAGCAATAACCGAATTGAAAGAGTTAGAAACATGTCCTTGAGTATTCGGTTTTGCATTGGAAGGTGGAGATGTCACATGAGCCTTAGACGTTGCAGGGTCCTCGTCCTCCTCTAATATTGACGTTGAGATCTTCTTGGGAGGCTTAGGGAGGTCTACAAGGGTCTTACCACTCCTTGTAGTGACGACTTTGGCTTGCTCAAAGTGAGGATTTGGGATGGTACCACTTGGTAGCTTTCCTTGCTCATGAAACTTACCCATAAACTCCACAACTTGACTCATTTGCTTCTTCATCTCATTCACATCCGTGGATATGGCATTGATCTGATTCCCATGATGAGTTTGACCTGCAATTAAAGCTTGAGTAGATTTAGTTAGGGTTCGAATCAATTCATCATTAGAAGAAGAAGAAGCATTTGAATTAAAATTCGAATTAAAAGGAGTAGGGTTAGGAGGTTGGGGCTTTTGATAAAAGCCCTGAGGACGTTGTTGGAAGCCTTGAGGTGCATTTTGAACGTTGTCATTGTCCTTCCAACGAAAGTTAGGGTGGTCCCTCCATCCAGGATTGTAAGTATTCGAGAATGGATCATTCCTAGGACGTTGGAACCCTTGTTGGAGACCTATGGCGTTGACACCTTCTTGTCCTCCACTTTCCATGAGTTGAGGGCATTGGTCAGACACATGCCCTTGCATAGAACATACTCCACACACCATGACTTGTCCTTGTGCTCCCTGAGACACAAGAGTAGTAAGTTTGTTAATTTTCTCTTCCAATTGGGCTAAAGTACTTACCTCATGGACCCTTTCACGTGTGGTGGTGGTCTTGGACCTAGAGTTCCCATATTGTTGTTGATTCAAGGCCCTATTCTCAATAAGGATCATTCCAGCCGCAGGCTCCTTGTCAACAAAAGATCCACCAGAAGCAGCATCTAACATGTCTCTTTCCAAAGGTGTGAGACCATCATAAAAGCAAGTGAGCAAGGTCTCATCCTTCATGCCATGTTGAGGGCATTGAGTGATAAGAGACTTGAACCTCTCATAGTATTCAGCGTAGGACTCATCTTGCCCTTGTTGGATGCCACTTATCTTCTTCCTTAACATGATGATGCGAGATGTAGGAAAGTACTTCTCAAGAAACGCCTTCATCATGTCTCCCCAAGATGTAATTCGTCCACTAGGCAACTCGTAGAGCCACTGTTTTGCCTTGTCAGCCAACGAAAATGGGAAGGCCTTCAACTTCAGAATATGCTCATCAGCTCCTTGAGGCTTCATGCTAGTGCATATGAACTGAAATTCCATCAAGTGGTTGTTGGGATCTTCCATAGGGAGTCCATGGAACGTAGGAAGACGATGAAGCAACCCAGACTTCAACTCAAAATCAGCTGTTAATCCCTCAGCTGCAGCAGGGTAGGTTATGCAAGTTGGAACTCCCCCAGGTGGGATGACGGATGTAGAGAGTTGCCTTATGGTGAGAGCCATTGGTGGTGGTGGTGGTAAAAGTAAAGGTAATGGGGCGTTGGGTGGTTCTTGATGTGGTGGATGTGGGGTATGTGGTGGTGATTGATCAGATGAAGTGTTTGAAGCTGCTGATCCTCCTTCTACTTGATTCCCTTCACTATCTATTTCAAGCTCACGAATTTGAAGTGGAGTAGAGACTTGAACGTCAAAGATGTCCGAGTTCTGCTTTAGCTTTGCAATTCGTTCTTGGATGACGTGAAGGGGCGTTTTGGTGTACTTGGGTGGTTCAGACGATCCAGACATTCATTGATCTGTAGTAAAACGAAAGAACAAAGTTAGTAAGGTATAAACAAGACGTGGACCAAGGTGCACACATTAAAAACGTCACATATATGCAAGTATACACAAGGCCAACAAAAATTATATAGTGGTTAGTTACAATCTTTTACAACTTTCGAAATAATCAACTTTAATAAGAGAATTTGTAAGTCAAAGTTTAGACGTGCGGCCCAGAGATTCTAATGTTAATACAAGTCTCCCCTTCTAAATCTTTTGGTAACTCTTTTCACACAGAGCCAGGTAGTAGAGGAACGATTTTGGCGGAGCTCAGCTCACTTGATTGACAGGGGACGAGACCCTTTGTCAGCACTTCTCGTATCCAATCAACCTAGACACTCTGGCTACTAAGGTGCGCCTACTTGATAAAGAAGGTTGCTTGACAAGTATTAATAAAAGAACTCTCACCTATTCCGTTATGACTTACTTTCTTCTTACCAAAACCAATTTTCTCGAAAATTGTCTAAGTATATGATTTTAATAAAACATCATGGACTATTGTTTTGGACGTGCGGCCCAAGTCCTTGTCTTTACACATATTTTTTCGCAAATCCTTTGGGCAACCTTACTGAAAATGGCCAGTGCGGGGGAGGACGAGCACGAGAGGTAGAAACCATTTTGGCATTGCCGTTCTGATTTCAAAACCCGTCATGAACGTTGTCCCCTTCCTAGTCACCATCTCACATAGGCTATACTTACTAGGATAAGGGAAAATTTAAGTGCAAGACATTTTTCAAGTGTTAACAAAAGCCGCCCTCAACCTTAAGAGACCTAAATTAGGTACTAATAAGGGGTTAAGGCTAATGTCAACAAAAGAGACTTCACCTATTCCATAATAGTTCATAATCCCTTACCAAAATCATACCTTAGCGGCGTTTTCATCACATGAAGACTTTTCAATCCCCGGCAACGGCGCCAAAAATTGATACGTGCAAAGCATCGCCAATTTAAACCCTGAAAAATATCATCATTAGTATAGAGCAAATAGGGTATCGAACAAACCGGGGATTGAGGGTGCTAACATGTGAGAAACAAATTAAAGAATAAAATATACAATTTACGAAATCAAATAACAAACATATACAAGTTCACGAAAATATTACAAGTTTACAAGAACAAGCATGCATAAATTTCGAACAACAAAAGAAAAGAGAGAGAGCATACATACATTCACACGAATCTAGAGAACAATGAACAATAGAGAGCAACGAAAATCACATATATATACACAAAGAATTCGAAGGAAAGAGAGAAAACAAGTTAGAAAAGGTTTTGGAAATCCCACTCCTATTTATACACAATTTACAAGTCCATATCACATAGGGAATCCATATACAACAAGGATTACTAGTTATTATCTACTTAGAATTACTTAATCTACAAGAAAACAAAATCCCTAAAAAACACCAAGAGAATCCCTAAATTTTAGCAATCCCTAAAAAACACAAAACAAATCCCTAAAAAAACACCAAATTAATTCCTAGAAAACACTAACACATATTTACTATTCACGGAGACACTATTCACGAATTTTAAAAACATTTTTTATTTATTTAATTATCTAAGTTAACATGCTACCTAAAAACTCTAAGTTAATTTTAATTATTTACACATATACAAAAACACATAACAAACGAAACAAGGGGGGGTTTTTGAAGATTTAAACTATAATTTTCGAAAACAAATAAAAGATTAAAAACATTTTATTTACATAGGTGGGAAAAGAAGAATTTTTGGAAAACAATTTATCAAGAACCTTTCAAGAACAACATATTCATGCATCCCTTAATCTTGTTAATTACCATGGAAAGATATCAACCAAGAAACAAAGTTACAAGCGCCCAATGTCCCTTATATGACTTCCCTTTACGCAATTGATCGACGAAGCGCCAAACCAACATATTTCAAATGCAAGTATCACACAATCGAAGCGACTCATAATCTCATGCATTCAAATCATTAAGAGCAAGTGAAAGTTTAGTCAATAAACATGCAAATTCAAGTACTCGAAGCGAATCTTTTCATTACATGCATAATCTGATCTCGACCTTTGTACAAAGCCTTTACTACTATATCGAATTAGGGTCCCGAAGCGTTTTACCTAATTACTAGCTCCAATTACATGCAATCATCCTAAGTTGGCCACCAAAGAACAAGAACACATAAAAGTTATCTATAAAACAAAACCAGATTATCATTCCATATTTCGGCAATTAATCAAGATCAAAAACACACAAACACATCAATCATAGAAAAGCATATCAAAATTGCATCCAAAATTCAGAAAGTTAACTCATGGTTTCGGTTTTACACAAAGAAAAACAAAAACAGAATTTCTATCTAACAAGTCACAAAACCGAGAAGAAAACATGATGAAGATGGTAAGAACAACCCTTGACTACGTCCCAAGGTCCAAAGCAGATCCAAGGCAGCAACACAAGATGAAGATCACGGCAAAGGATGGAGGATGGCACGGCAAGAACTTGCAAGATGCGAAAACCTGAAACTCAAGAGCAAACCGGTGAGAAACGAAATTGTGGAGAATATGTGTCAACCTTGAGACGTCTAATACACAAGGTATATATAGGAGAACGTCCCAAGGCACTCCCAATTCGTTTCTACTTGGTTTCTCCAAAGTTGTGTTGATTTAGGACTTGTTTGGCACAAAGTAGATTTCCGGCAGTCTTGACCTCAGTGTACTAAAACGGCCATAACTTCCTCTAGAAAATAGATATCGACGAGCTGTAAAATGTTCTGGAAACTAGACATCTGTAGCTTTCCAACCATATAAAGATCATAATTTTCTGAGCTCTGAGCGATTTTCTATGCTCCGTTGAAGTTGACTGATCTGCACAGGCAGTAATCCGAATCTGTAATGGATTTGACTTTTAAAGCATAACTTAAGTCTAATTCGGTTTTCCTTCACATCACATGCCTCTCACATGTCTTCCACGCCTTATTGAAGAATGAAACGTCAAGAACTCCCTAGAACCTTCAAGAATCTCACGGCAATTCCAATCCATACTCAACTAGAAATCCAAACTCCATAATGCTTTGAAATCCGAATTCCTTGTTGCTTTCTCTTCCATGTGCACGGCATATGATCTTCTTGAGACTTCTAGATACTTCATGAACGTTCCAAGGCTCTCCTAGTATGAGTAGAACTCCATATGCAAGTAGGTTTCCTAGTTGAATACTGCTTCCTTTTCCGAGATGCTTCTACACTCTTCCGGAACCTTCTTGAGTAATCCTTATCCAACAGGGACTCCTTGTCATACTAGTATTCCTTATCTGAGTAGAATTGAGTTTCCTTGTCCAAGTAGAACTCCTAGTCCAAGTCAGCTTCAGACTCCTACTTCAACTGGGATTCCTTTTCCTAGTCAAACTGGGAAAACTTCCATTTCTTCATTTCTTTCCATTTCTGCGCCACTTGTGCCTTCCTTAGCCATTTTTGGACTTTGAGACTCCATTTTACCTGCAAAACACTAACTAAGTTAAATTGATCAAGATAAAGGAAATAACTTAGCAAAATATAGGGCTTAAACATTATAAACGTCGCATTTTATGCTCCTATCAGAACTCATCTTGCCAAAGATGCTGTAACAGAAGATTGATACAGAGCATACTGTGAGGTTCAACATATCATAACACAAAAAAATTGCAAGCATTTGGCACACACCGAAATAAAACAAATCGATATAATTCACAAAAGTTGTCTTAAAAAAAGTGATATTTTACAAACAAATTATCTCTTTACACATCATATTGAATCATCATGTTATATCTTTTGATTAAATGGAACACCATTTCGTAATTCAATTTTATGAAAGAAAAAAAAATGATTGTTGTAACAATGAATATCATGATTGCCCGTTCATTTTTTATGGTTAACTTTTTTGAGAAAATCTAAATACAGGGTGAGAATTTATTAATCATAAATAAGGTGAATTATAGCACATGGTTTTTTGGCCAAAATTGAATGTTTTATTTTCTCACAATAATTTTCTTATTGGTAAATCAAGATTTAAAAAAAAAATTCTAAAACTGACTGATCACAAAAATTATCACCTGGATTTTTTGTTACGATTCTTTAAAGTCTGGAAACTGTAAAACTCACTAAAAAAAATTTAGTTGAAATTTTAGAGGCCTGTCACTTGGAGAAGTTCTTAAAAGTCATGTTTTACCAAAGGGAAGATTATGACATGGAAAAATTTCAATTAAATAAATTAGTGTTGACAAAGTTAGACATGTTTCGATATGTCACGAATACTCCTATAAGACTTTGAAAGTGCCAAACCATGTGTAAGTACAAAAGTTTGTACGTCTTATCTGTTGGCATTCCCATACAAAAGCCTTATTCCGTTTCATCATTAGAAGCTGGAAAAAGATCGAAGCCTACAAAGTTCATCAAAACTGGTCTCGGAGAATTTCAGGTAATTGCATCTCATGCATAAAAATGGGATTGCAACATGTGTTGCAATCCCCGAGTCAGTCCTAGTCAACCCTACGTTTTTGGGAGTCTGATTTTGGAAAATATCTTTTGGTTTTTAGATGTTATATTATAAAGATATTTTCTAATTGTAAAAATCGTGCTATTGAACTCCTGATCGTTTTAGGGTTTGGGTATTTTAATTGGATATCTTTTTATTGAAAGACCTTTCCTATTAGGAGTCTAATTAGGGTAAATCTTGATAATTGAGGATTTGTTTTCTCCTCAATATATTCAGAAGAAAAGAGAGTTCATGTTTCGGGAGATTTAGAAGCAAGAATTCATGTTCTTCTTGTTTGCTTAGAAAAAGTCGCATAGGTTGATGCGGGAAGCGTGTACATGATAGTAAGAGGCTGCGTCAAGCGTCGAAAGCCATATGAGATGAGCTAGAATCCACTAGCAATTACGGGCACAACTGTAAGAAACATAGAGAAACTTCTCTAATATTTAGTTTTTTTATTGATAACTTGAATCAAAATTACAATCTAAGAGGTGCCTTATATAGGACACATAGCATAAACCTAATACAACTAGAAAACATAAAGAACAATTTATTGTAGACTAAAACTAGGAAATCTAATTAAAACCTAATTAAATAAAAATCTGAAATAGAATCTTAGATACTAAAATATATTACGCTTGGAATCCCAATCAAGATTTTGCTCGAGAATCCCGATATATCCAAAAGAGTAATTTATGATTAATTCCATCATTAAGAAGCCTATTTGAATACCAATTTCCAATATTCAAATTATTCTTCTTAATGTGAAGACGCTTCTTTCTTTTCGAGAACTTTTGTTGAAATTGGCTAAAATCTAGTCCTACATCATAGGTACTTTGAAACTCTTGTTCCATGCAAAAGCGTCTCATTCATCATTCATATACATGCATTGATTCTCTCGAGATCAGTAGAGAAGATTGGTGTTGCAAGAGGAGTGATATTTGCAGATCGTTAAGTGAAGAAGAATGTCAAGATTCAAGACAAGCACCTCTTTAGTGAGTCTAGAGATTGTAACCGCGTAGAGAGCTATATGTGTTTGTAAAGAACTATATCCTTCACTATTATTGGATTGATTTTATTTGGGCTCTCAAGAGTAAGAGCCCCGCAGTGTTTTTAATCTCAAAATTGAGGTTTTCACTGCGTAACCAAAATTGTGCTTTCTATGTGAATTTTTGATTTCTAACCAGTAGGGATTGCAACATGTCTATTAATCCCCGATTTCCAGAAAACACGTTTTGTCCTAGTATTAATCAAATCTGCCACGACTACAAAGTCACTGTGAGTAGGTCTATGAATTGAGGATTGTGAGCAATTGGGTATCCACTGGTCATTCCAAATATTCACCATAGTGCCATCTCCTATTCTCCATTTCACACCAGCCTTTAACACAGGCCGTCCATTCAAAATACTGCGCCAAGAGAAGGATGGGGACTCCCCTACATCAGCTTCCCAAAAGGTGCAATTCGGAAAGTAACGAGCTTTGTACAACTTAGCAATGAGCAAATTAGGATTTGAGACAAGTCCCCAACCTTGTTTTGTAAGTATTGCTAGATTGTACGCATATATGTTCTTGAAACCCATACCACCCTCTTGTTTAGTGAGACATAATTTTTCCTAACTACGCCAATGGATTTTTTTCTTCTCCTCCGTATCACCCCAGAAAAATGAAGAGCATAACTGATGAATGTCATCACATAGGCTCTTCGGTAATAAGTAACAATTCATAGCATATAACGACATAGTTTGAGCTACAGCTTTGATAAGTATTTCTTTACCTGCAGAGCTCAGTATCTTCGACTTCCAACCCACCAACTTCTTTGTTAGCTTCTCCTTTACATAAGCAAAGATAACTGTTTTTTATTTACCCACTTTAAGAGGGAGGCCCAAGTACCTATCATGCTCCTCCACACACTTGACTTCCAAGATTGTAGCAAGCCTCTGTTGAATAGATTTCGGCACATTCCTACTAAATATAACGCTGCTTTTCTAAAAATTTATCTTCTGTCCCGAGGCCAGCTCATAACACTTTAACATGTTTCTCACCTGCAAGTATTCTGCAGTAGTAGCCGCACCAAACAGGAAACTGTCATCAGTGAAGAATAATTGATGAAGTGTGGGAGCTTGCGGACACATCTTCAAGCCAACCATATTGCCATCAGTAATCGATTTAGTAATTAAGGCTGAAAGGCCCTCAACACAAAGAATGAAAAGGTAGGGCGAGAGAGGATCGTCCTACCTAATACCTCTTGTTGGAATAATTTGAGATGTTGCCTCACCATTTATCAACACTACATAGCTAACTGAGATTACACATGTCATTATCATATCTATCCATTTTGTCGCAAAACCCAGCCTAGTTAGCATAGCATGCAAAAACCTCCATTCAAGACAATCATACGTCTTGCTAATGTCTAGTTTCAATGAAAAGAAACCCTCCTCCTGATGTCTCAACTTGTGCATAAAATGTGCAACTTCCGTAGCAACTAAGGTATTGTCAGAAATAAGCCTTCCCGGTACATAAGCACTTTGCAAAGGGGAGATGATGTCAGGCAGCCATTTCTTCAACCTGTTCGCAATCACATTGGAATAAATTCTGTATATGACATTACAACGTGCTATGGGTCTAAAATGAGTGGCATCAGTAGGGTTTTGTATCTTAGGAATAAGACACAAATGTGTGAAATTCGATTCCGACCATACCTCACCTTTTTCTAAAAAAATTCCGAATAGCCATACAAACATCCATACCAACAATGTGCCAATACTTCTGGAAGAAGAAGGGAGACATGTCGTCTGGTCCCAGACTCTTTGAGAGATGCATTTGGAAGAGTGTAGACTTTATTTCTTCATCCGTGTACGGTAGAAGCAATGTTTCATTCATATCCGCTATAACCTTTGGAGAAGTTGCAGAAATAATCACATCTATTGCTTCATCATTCGTGCCCTCAGTGGTAAAAATCTTCTGGTAATAATTCAACAATAATCCCGTAACTTTGTCAGGCTCAGTCTGCCAAACACCATCAGCATCCTGTAATCCCCGGATTATGTTTCGACTGCGCCAATTTGTAGCTTTTCGATGGAAGAAGGCTAACGGTCTCCATCCTTAAGCCATAAGGCCTTTGATCGCTGCCTCCAATATTTTTCTTGCTGCGCCAATAACTGACTGTGCCTAACATGGAGTAATCGTTGTTCTTGGTAGTGATCTGAGGAGTAAGGCATTCTCATGAAGTCATTTAGCTTTTCTTGGATCACCCGTAACTCCATCTTCTCCTTATCAAACTCAGTTATATGCCATTGCAAAAGCTGATCCCTCGTATACTGTATTTTCTGCCCTAGCTGCTGCAGTGCGTTTCCAGTTAAAGGTCGCGACCAATTCTGCTGGATGATTGCTGCACACTGATTACTACCATGCCACATTTCTTCAAATCGAAACCGTTTCACCCTGTTTTTGAAATGAGGTCTCTCCTCCCCTACTTCTACCAGCAGTGGAGAATGGTCAAATTCAGAAGAATTTAACGTAATGACTCTACTATGAGAAAACTTGTTCCTCCATGTTATGGATTGAAAACCACGATCAAGTCTCTCATTCGTGTGTTTGTTGGACCATGTGTATATGTTGCCTATGAAACCCATGTCAATCAATCCCACATTTGTCATTGTTTGTTGAAACTTCAACATTGGCGCAGCAGCCCTAGGAATTCCCCCTGACTTATCAGCATTAGACATGATTTCGTTGAAATCACCTACCATGAGCCACGGTAGTAGGCATCCTTCAGCAGCTAGGGCTTCAATCAAATTCCAAGTTCTGTCCCTGTCTGATCGTGCAGCAACACCATATATTCCCGTAAAGCGCCACAACGGAGCAGAACTCGGTTTTTCACATATCTCTGCATCGATGTGGTTGGGTGAGTCACTTTGCAAATCGACATGAATATCAGAGCTCCATAGGAGAGCGACACCGTATGAGTCTTGTTCTTGGGGGAAACACAAGTTGTCCTTGAAGCCTAGGCGCGAAGTCAGTGAATCAATGACATTCTTCTACGCCAATGTTTCAGCGAGGAAGATCAGGCATGGTCTTTTGGCTCGAACTAGGTCAATTAAGGCTTGTTGGGTTTCGCGGTTAACTACTCATCAATAGTTCCAGACAAGAATGCTGCCCTGCAACATCGCTGCCAGATTTATTGACACGGTGGGGAGACCGTACTTTGATGCGGCGTACACGGCTTAGATGACAGCGTTTAGGGTTTTTAGGGTTTCCTTTCTATCTGCGACAACTCCTTCAAATTTTGAAATGCATGCATCAACTCTTGGTTAGCAAAGTAACAGAAGATATGTATCTCATTAAATCATGTTTCTTTGTAAGAAATCCATAACCTCAATGGTTTCAATATATGGTTAAATCCTGAATAACCTAATTGAAATAAGATAATCTGTTGAACGTTTGAAATCATGTCAACTTGCCAACATGAAATATGGGTGTTCTTGCCAACTAAATAACAATGAACTTTCGGTTTAGAAAATGAGTTAACGGCATAAAATCAAAAATAAAAGATTAGCCAAACTTAAAATGACAAACTCGGACTGAGGTTTATTATCTTTGCTTTTGTAAAAGATTTTTTTTTTTTTTCTAAATTTTTGTTGTTTTTTATGAACTTGTTGGTTTTTTATTTTAATGCTTACACCTCACATTTGGACTCAAGTGCCAACAATGAGCGATATTCTGATCTAGGTTGTGACATGTGTCCTTGAAGGTTATATAAAATTCAGTTAATATGTTCTATTTGAGCTTCATATTGTGTAGATTCATTAAAAGTATACTCATTTGATAAAACAAAATGATAAAAAATAAGAAACTGATTTCTTTTTCTTATGTGCATACATTGTTTCAACATTTGGTCATAAACTTATAATCATGTAAAACATCTAATTCTAAGTGTCAGGAGCAAAAGCCGGTGGAAAACACTGTTTAGAACAAGCAGCAACACATTCTTGAGGTGTAGGCAAATGACAAGTTTTTGTGCAGTTCTGAAAACATGATAGGTCTGCCATTGCTTGTCCAAAGATTAATAGAATCATCATTATCACCAAAAAGTTTGTCTCAATAGTACGGTTCGACACCATATTTGAAACTTTCGTAATAGTGACTATATTCTACTTCTACAACACAATGACTTACTATAATGCTTTTGAATATTGTGACAATTCCATGGATCCGATGACTCTTTTATAGGACTCAATGTCATAAATACAGATCTAGGCCTATAGAGTATTTGGCAAGTAGATTTGGTTATTAGATATGGTCAATTAATTTGACAGCTTATTATTATTATTTTTTGCATATACCTTTATTAGGCATAATAAAAAATGTTGTTCATATTTTATATTATAACATTATTCTCTTGGTTGGCACATAATTTTTTTTCGATATTCCTATTACCAATATTTCCAAATTAGCATATTTTCCAACTTTAACAAATGCATTGTATTTTGAACAACTACATTATGACACCTCATTTAAACTATATGATGTGCATTGTATATTTTTCCCACTCTGCTTATGCATGGTGACAGGATCCGCCCCAGGATTCTACCTTGGAATTTGAGGTGGCTCTGCAAGGTCCATGTAAAGAGAAAATTTACCAAAATTTTAGCAGAATATTCCCTAAAAGTGAATAACTCAAAACCTGTAAATTCTTATCCAACACTTCTATAATAATAGATAATCAGAATCACACCACAAGACCTCCTGCATGTCCTTACCTTCCAATAACTGCCAATAAATTAATGAATTAAGGAGCCACTGATCCAAGATTTACATATAATTTTGAATAAACCTTATTTTACTTATGGAGATCTCAAAAACCTCCTCTAAATTTACATAAAGAAATACTACTAAAGTAAACTATATGATTGATGTCACAAGATCAAGTGGACGTATGCCTTTGATGTGGATCCCGATCAAATTTCAGCAACAATAACCTGGGAAAAACATAAAACCAAAGAGCCCTGAGAAAAACATAGATAAAGTGAGACAAGTTCAGTGAGAGGACAAAAATAATTTTTCATAATAGCTTTCTTGGAAACCCTTTTTCCTTTGAA
This sequence comes from Rosa rugosa, assembly GCF_958449725.1. NCBI lineage: Eukaryota > Viridiplantae > Streptophyta > Magnoliopsida > Rosales > Rosaceae > Rosa > Rosa rugosa. The sequence goes on from NC_084824.1 coordinate 30,899,187, forward strand.
AATTATTTTTCTTTTGCAAATATTGGCATGCAATCAAAGTTTTATGAACATAATATTGAACATCTAAAATCTGAAATCTCAAAATAAAATATTAATAAAACCAACTATAAACACAAGAGCAAGATTGTCAACACTAAACTGAAAATAGTAATCAGCTTGCAATATTATCAAAAGTTCTCCGTTAAATCAACTTTTCTAAATAATCATCTGTATGAATCATCAACTGAAACATTACCAAATTCGTACCCAAAAACTAGTCATACACCTAAATGAACTTACTCAAATATAGGTAGAGCATGGCAGATAATAATTGGTCATACACCCATAATGAGTGAACTCAATAGGCAGAGCGAAGAAGGGAGAGTACTGGTCATACACATGTGCGTATTAGGCATAGCTGGGGAGCTAGTTATAACCTTGTGTGTCCGCCGGCACGCAAGTAGAGCAAAATGGTATACGTGCATAGTATTGTAGTATCGTACTGAGGTTGGGTACTCATAAGGTAAGTTTGAAACTCTTTTTTACTTTTAGAAAATAATATAACTCCATTCTGTAAAAGTACCATCAAGAAAATCATAATATCTAAAAAAGAATTTAAATACTTCATTCTTTTTTTATATATTAGTAAATTTAAAAGGATGGAATAAACACCACTAAAGCCGCTTGTGCCGCTCTCAAAATCAACACCCTAAAGCCGATAGTCAGCCTTCTGCTCTCACCACTGCTCGATGGCTTCCATTGAAGACGTTACCGCCACATTTGCTGCATGTCTCGCTTTGCCCGGAGACGATGTCGTGGACATCTCTCATATGGCCGGTGGGAGAAGATGACGAGGATCCCAAGCTTTCTTACTGGCCTGACCTCTAACGACGAAGAAGTACGGCGTCTCGGATCTGCAACGCCATTTTCGGTGGATCTGGGTGCGTGACGGAGGTTTTAAGGTGCAGGATCAGAACCCAGATCGATATGTTTTCTCGTTCGACTTACATTGAGACGGTAACAAGGTTCTCAAGGGTGGTCGTGGTACTTCAACAGGGCACCATTGTGCTGCAGGCATATGACTACCTTGCTCTACCCCAATCTGCCATGATGGAAACCCTATACTTTTGGGTGCGCATAAGCAACATTCCACTGGCCTTTGAAGATAAGAAAACGATCAGTAGCATCTATTGCTGGCACTTATCAGGACATCGATCAAAAACTATTTGATACAACTGGTAAGATTCGTGTTCATGTTGGCCACGAAATCTCCAAACCTTTCTTCCCAAAGAAAACCCTAAAATTGGTTGCTGGGTTTGTTGTGGAGATCTCTTTCTTTTTTGAAAACCTAATGGGAAAATGTTAGAAGTGCAATTTGATTTAACATGAGCAGGAGGTTGTCAGGCAGTGGAAAAATCACCAAACAAAAGTGTTGATGCGTCGCGGATGCACAACGACTGCAGCTACCTAAGCCTTTTATAGGTTTTGAAGAGAACAGGTTTGTTAATGGTGCCTCTAAATTTCAAGGTATTCAAACACCTATCTTACCTTCCATAGCAAGAAACCTGTTTGGCTCCATTGATGGCAATAAGCCATGGAATTTGGTCGTCATCAGAAACACAGGGGCTAATAGCAGATCCACCAGTAGTGATCGACTTGATACACATTTACGCAAGCGTATGTATCATTGTCAATATAGGGAAATATTGTGCCCAAGATTATCGTACCACGGGGATTAGTGGCTAACCCAAAATCCTTGGATAGTCGGAACTAAAGTCACTAAGCAAATAAAGGAAAATAAAACAAATAAAAATGATGATCTAAGGCACCAAGCCTTAGCAATGCTCGGCTTTGGTTTGCACTTTGCACCAAAAGCCTAATCAAAACTAAGAGCCTAGTGATGGCTATTTACAATGAGGTAGAAATTGTCATTCAAAATTGTGATTGTAATTTTCTAATAACTAAATTGCAAGAATTTAAATGAAAACGTTAACTAACAACTAAATTAAATAAAGGAAAGAAAAGTAAGAAATGGAAATTAGGTCACTAGGGTATCCTCCTAGCCAAATTCAATGCACAAATATATTCCGACAATGGTCATTCAATTCATAATAGCATCAAGAACCGTACCCAAGGCTTTTCAAGGCTCATGGGTCATTAGATTCCTTATATGGTATTCCTACTCCGGATCAAGGGCCGTAGAAACTCAATTGGGACAATCTAGAGCCTTATTAGGGCCTCTAGTTGCACCAAAAGGCGAAGAGTCCTAGAATCAAGGTTCCCAAGCTGGCCAATACGGCAATCGAAATTGGTACTGTAACTAACTATATTGTAAACTAGTGTCCTAGCCATAAATTAGAGAGAAGTGATTAGGTCCCCTAATTTGTTCTAAACATACTCATCTCCACATTCAAGAGTTAATCAAGCCCCTAATCATGCATCTAAGCCAAATATTATAGAATAGAACATATGTCAAACACGAAATTGAAAACCATTGAATTAAAACATATTTATTACATCGAATCCATGCTAGGGCTCAAACCCTAGTTTCCTAATAGACTACTCACAACTCATCAACAAATCAACAACAATATACATCAAATTACAATAAATTAAAGAGAGTAAGATAAAGAGAAGTGAGAAGTTACAAGGGCAAGTCACAATTGCTATGGAGCAAATATCACAAGCCTTGATTTATGGCTTCTCACTTTTACCCAAATTTAAATCTTGATGCTCCTTGACAAATTGATGAAGATTTGTTGGTGAGGATGTGAGAAAAAGAAAAGAAAATGAACAATAGAAAATGAGAGTGGTGGTCTTGGTGGTGAGAGGATGAATGAGGAATGGGTGATTGTTCTGATGGGGAAGGGCTTCTGCCCTTCCCCTTTACATTGCGGCTGCTCTAGGGTGAGAGAGTATTAGAGTGAAGGGATTATATATATAGGCTGAGCGTCAAAAATGTGTGGCTGTTCGTATCCAAGAAGAGAGAAGATGAGGGGTCTTGGTGGTTTCTTGAGAGAGAGGAAAGGATAAAAGAAAATGGTGAGGTGGCTATGTGATACCCTGGAAATTCGTATTTATTTTCCGAGGATTTTTCGGAATCTAATTTATGGTTATTGGACGGTTTCGTGGCTCGTGGACGGAGCGGAAGTGTTTCGGACAAATTTTTATTCGAAAAGTGTGGATTTAGGGGGGGGGGGGTTCAAGGTTGACTTTTGATACGTTGAGATTCTCCGAAAACTTCCTTCACCTTCATGAAAGTTGTAGAGCGCGTCGATACGTGTTCGTGGACATGTGGTACGCGTCAATCCGAGTTCGTATGAGAAAGTTATGGCTTTCGGAAAAAGTTTTCGTTTTAGTATAAATAGAGAAATTCCGAAAATCATTTCATAATTCCATTTTCCTTTTCCGGAAAGTTGCTTTCTCTCTCTCTTCTCTCTCGGCTGCACCTTCAGTATCGAAGATATCCGTCTGACCCGACCCGGACCCGGCCGACCCTACCCGACTTTTCCTGCGGTCTCCGGCTGTGAAACTTTCTAGATCAGCTCGTCCGTCGTGCGCTCCTCCCTGTGGTATCCTCTAGCGGCGATTCTCACTGTGTACGGCGCTGGAAGACGGCGAAAATTTGTGTATTCGGACCCGATCGGTTCTCCGATCTCCGACGTCGGCAAAGCTTCAAACCAGGCTTGGTGAACTCGCAACAGCTTCCTTAATCGATCTGTGGTGGTTTTTTGGATCGATTTACGTGGATATTGGTTCAACTAAGATTGAACAGTGATTCACGGTTTGTGAGGTAGTTTTCGACTCTTTTTGCTTAGATTCTGATTTGAGGCTAGTTATGAAAGTTGTTAAGTATGCTGAAATGAAGATCTTTGATGTTGGGAGTTTTGTGAAATAGTGAGTTTTGGCCGGTGGCGATGCGCCACCACCTGTGGTGGTGTTCTAGCGGCGTTCCAGCCATTTAAGGGATTGTTTCTGGTATTATATATCTTCTACTCATCGATACGAGCATTTCGATATATAATACGCGATTTTTGGAGTTCGTATGAATTTGTTATGATTTTTACGGTTTCATACCGTTCGATTTATTAGATCCGTGAGGATTTGAGAGTCCGATCGACTTGTGGTTTGGACATATCGATCATGGAAGTATTCCGGAGACTTTGGGAGGTCTCGGATGTGGTTTCGCCTCGATTGGCGCCACTTTGGGGATTTTAGTTTGTTTTGGGGATTCGAACTTTATTCAATTGTGATTCATTGACTGAATCAAAGCTGTATTTCCTTAGCTGCTTGACAGAGAGCGTTCTGTAAGTAGTCTAGTGGTGTGAAGACGCAGGGGAATTTCGAGGTGAGTAATCTCACAAGGTTCATTTACGAACGGAATTACCTTTATCGTTTTGAGAGTTATTGATTTAACTGCAAACTATAGTTGGTATTAGTAGGCATTCCTGAGCGGATGACTACGTATATATATATATATATATTTACGTGAAATATATATGTATTTGTGGGTTTTGTTGATTTATGAAAACAATATGCATGAATGATGCTTTTTTTGTTTTGTGTTATGGCTTTTCAGAAAACAAATGGTTGTGGAATTGTTGATTCGATTTGTTTTGAAAAGCGTTGAGATTTGTGTAACATTTTGAGTCCTGTGCGACTTCTTTAATGTTTTATTCCGAGGTACTAAGAAGTCCGAGGAATGAAGGTCTATGACCTTGGGCAGTAGGGTTTAGGTGAGGAGAGAGGAGAGGACCTCTTTATAGGTGAGGAGAGGTCTGATCTTCTCTTTGTTTTCGATGTGGGACTGATGTGCCTCAGCTCTCAGTTTCAGTAGCTTCTGATGCTGTCTTGGCGCAGCGCGTGGCGGCGCGTCGGCGGTGATCTGGGGGCGATCCTGTGCTCAGGCCGTAGCCCGCCTGGCTGTCTATCAGTAGGACATTCCTTTGGTGGGAGATGGTACTTCTAGCGGTACAATGAGTGTAGCTCATTATAGCTAATTATGCTTGCAAATGTACATGTAGGTACAGATAGAAATCAAAGGTGTGAGTTGCTTTCTATGGTACGACTGATAGAATTCAAGGTGTGAGTTGCTTTCCTTATTTTGTGATTTGAATAGGAAATCTATGTTACGATCTGATGGAAATCAAGGTGTGAGTTGCTTTCCTTATTTTGTGATTTGAATAGAAAATCAAGGTGTGAGTTGCTTTCCTTATTTCGTGAATTTAAAGAAAACAATGCGTAAGTTGCTTTCTTTAGTTGGTGTAAGGAAATCAAGGTGTGAGTTGTTTCCTTAGTTTTGGGTGAGTTGTTTAGTGGTGGTTTTGAGTTACTCATACGGGCTTGCAAAAGCTTACCGGATTTGTTGTGTGACAACCCGGTGCACCATTCAAACGGTGTAGGGGTTAATCCTGCAGGTCAGGATAATCCTGGCTGATGCTGAGGTAGCGCCATTTGCAGCTTTACGGTAGGAAGCCATGTTTGTGACTTTACCGTTGATAAGGACTTCCGTTGTGTAGTAAACTCTGAGGGGAATTTACGTTTTATTTTGTTGTTGACAATTTAATTCGTAAGCTTATGTAATATATGACTCTATGGAGTGGGTCAATATTGACATAGTGGGTTCAGGGTAGGGCTGTCAATGGGTCGTGTCGGGTTGGGTTCGTGTCGGGTCAAGGTATTTGTCGTGTCGCAAGATATAAACTCAAACCCAACCCATTTAATAATCGTGTCAAAAATTTAAACCCAAACTCAACCTATTTATTAAACGGGTTACCCGTTTCCAACCCGCTTAACCCATTTAATAAATAGGTCATGTCTTGTTAGACAAAATGACCCATTTAAACGTTAACAATATGACCAATTTAATTAAAACAATGCATAAATTGATTAAATTTACTAAAAACTCCACAAGACGAAAAATATAAATAATTATATATAATTCATAAATAATTAAATCCAATAATTAAAAAGCGAAATATTTCAAATTGTTTAATCATATGATCAAATACTCCGAACGTCCAAAATTTCAAGAAGAAACATAGCACAATCGGGTTATACGGGTTCACTTCGTATTGGCTAGTTGACCCGTGGCCGACCCATTTATTAAATGGGTCATGGCGGGTTGACCCACCACCGACCCGCTTTTTAATCGTGCGGGTTCAATCCTCTTTATTTCGTACGGGTTTCGAGTCGTGTCGGAATTGACAGCCCTAGTTCAGGGCATTAATATGTATTTAGTTTAAAGGAAAAAAAGTTTCCAAGTATTTTATATTGATGATTGAACGATCATGCATGTATAATTATGGGATTATATATCGATTTTTATTTGTGTTAAAAATCAGGGGCGTGACAGGCTAAATACAATTGGCTTGAAGGGGAAGGACAATTAAGCAATGAGAAAATTTTATAAATAGTACCTCAAATAAAGTCCATTCATCATTTTGGTACATCACATTTCAAAACTTTCATATTGGTACCTCAACATTTAAACCCGACACAATTTTAATACATTCTGTTTATAACGGCGTCAATTCTATGGGTATTTTCATCTTTTCATTTACTCTTTTTTTTTCTTTTCTTTTCTCAATTCTTACCCTCCTAATCACAAAACTCTCTCTCTACCATCTGCTACTCTCATTACTCATTAGTCTCTTCAAATGGTACGCATCTCTCACTCTTTCATTCATTCAGGTTTTGATTGTTATGGGTTTGTTTATTTTTTGACGATTACTGCTCATATATACTTCCCTATCTCTGTTCCTAATTCTCAAAAGTTTCAGAGATCAAAACTCATAAACCATTACTAGGTTTTGTCTCCTATGTGTTCATCTCTGTGGTCATTTTTGTTTGTCTTGCTCAAAGCCAAAGTTCGAATCGTTCCGACTAACAAAGAAACAACATTGACCACCTTTAATTTCATAACCTGGGGCTATTTGGCTGTTTTCCAACCAGAGCCAATTGATCTGGTCACCTTGTAGGAGGGTTTGCGAAATAGATCTATGCCAGCTCTGTCATTCTTGTACAGATGCTGGTTATTTCATAGGCTCTCTCATTGGCCTTGGAAAAAAGATGGGACAAGATTGAAATTGAATGATAATCAAGTGATGCTATTGATGCAATTAGGGGAAAGAAACATTCAAAATGGGAAGTTTACCCAATTCTCAGTCAAATCAAACGAAAACAAGACAAATTTTTCCAAATTCGATGGAGTTGGGTTAACCAAGAGGTAGCTAATTGCTTGGCCTCACTTGCCAGGCGTAGATTGTGCGCTGATGAGGCATGGGTCATCAGACCCCCAACCTCCCTCATCTCATTCTTTCGCGACGACGGGGACTGTGTTGTCGCAGTCAGAGGTTGAAGACAAAGGCAATGACTTTGGATTCAAATAGCTATAAACATGGGGAGACGGGTTCGAGTTCAGATTCTTCTTTGGACTTTGACTTTGGGGGAGAGAGAGAGAGAGAGAGAGAGTATTATGTGATTAAAAGGGGAAGGAGAAGGGGGAAAAAACATAGAAAATGAAAAGACAAAATTGCCCATGAAATAGTTTACACGGCAATGAAGTTAACGCCGTTATAGGCTGAGGGTATGAAAATTGTGTTGACTTTAAATGTTGAGGTACCAATGTGATAGTTTTTAAATGTGATGTACCAAAGTGATAAATGGACTTTATTTAGGGTACTGTTTGTAAAATTCTCTTAAGCAATTATTCAATTGCTTAATTGACAAACCACCACATGCTGCAGCTTTTCATTTTTCTTTTATTTAATTTTTTTCTTCTTTTTCTATTTCTTCATTCCATCTATATATAATTTTCTCCACAATCTCAATATATTTCCGCACCAACCATCAAGGAAGTAGTCGGATTTCACTTCTCTCTCTAACATTGACCATGGTTGACTAGAGCCACTATTTCGTCTTTTTGTCGAAAACTCAAATCTTCATAATTTTCGCCTCATTCTATCTCGTTTCCGCAACTCCGCTTATTTTCTACAAAATAAATAAAAATGGATTGATTACATTATAATTGGCTCAAGGATTAGCTTATTTATAGTGTTTTAGATACAATTACATGCATATAAATGTGTGTAATTAGTGATGATACTTTAGCTCTGATCCCAATTGAAGATGCACCAAAGGACTTGAAACGGGGCAGACCTGCGTCCCCATACTCTTCCCTAAAGAAACTACAGTTTTTGCTCAATGCGACTCAGGATGACTTGGGTAAAGAGGTAATGGCAAAGAAGGTAAGAATGCCTGAGTTCCCCACTAAGTTTACAACTAAGTCCCTTGGTCTAGTTGAAACTCTAGGAGCCATGCCTGTTCCAAAGGAGGTGATGATGTTAAAAGAGTCCAAGAATCACTACTAGAATTTTGGCCTTAGACATCATGACAATTACATCGGTGAGGAATACACGCGATGTAAAAAAATGTCATTAACATCGATTCCTCAAATACCGATTTCTATGCATATTACTGACATCGATTTTTACTGTTGACCGATGTCTACGATTTGATTCTGAAAATTAAAAAAAACGCGGAAAAGACTAAGTTAAAAATTTCAACACGGGGGAACAAAATTTTCCTTTCCCTCACACTTAGGTCAGTTTTCCCACTCTCTCTGGCAGCCCATTTCATCCTCACTTTATCTCCGAAAGAACTGGTGACCCATCTCTCTGGCTCTTCCCCAAAACCCTAGCCCTCTCCTCCTTCCTCTCTCGCTCTCTTTTCATAGCCACCACCGCCTCCCTCTCCTCCGCTCACTCCCGCTACTGTCTCTCCTGCGCCATTGCCTCCGCAAGCAAGCTCTCTCTCTCTCTCTCTCACACACACACACACACTTTCTCTCTCTAAAACCCTCTCCGTTTGGTTTTAATTTGGGTTATTCATGGTTTGATAAATTAAGGCCTGGATTTGGATGCAAATCCTTTCGGTGGGTATTTAGTTCCTTCTGATTTCTCCTGGTTGCCCAAAACCCCAATTCCTTCTTCTCAAATCCCAGCGAAATCCCATCAATCCCCATAACTTATGCTTGTAAAACGGTGCCGTCTAGCTCCTCAAAGAATAATCTTTCTCTATTCAGCCATTAGAGCTTCGAACGCAAGCGCTGCCGCCGAGTCTTCTTCTGCTTCTCCGGGACTCTACTCGGCCAAGCAATTTGAGCTCACAGTTCCCAACATTGACTTGGTTCTCGAGGACGTCCGCCCCTAGCTCATCAACGATGGTGGAAACGTTGACATTGTGTCCGTCGAAGACGGCGTCGTTTCTCTCAAGCTCCAAGGTGGGATTTCATTTCTGTTTTGTTTTCCCAATTCTGAGTTTTGGGTTCTGTTAATTCCAAATCATACATGTAATTTGATCATGAAATAAAGTTAATGTTTTAGTTTTAGTTTGTGGTAATGAGAATCTGTAATTTAAAGGAATTGACCTGAAATGTTGAAACAGGGGCTTGTGGAAGCTGTCCTAGCTCAACAACCACCATGAAAATGGGGATTGAACGAGTGCTTAAAGAAAAGTTTGCAGATGCACTCAAGGAGATTCAACAAGTCTTTGATGAAGAAAACAGAGAGACCACAGTTGAGGTGAGAGCTTTTGATTTCTCGACATGTTTATACAGTGTCGATGGATTTTCGTGAGGAGTTTAA